>NC_071395.1:44912043-44990177 GCF_022682495.2 Desmodus rotundus | reverse complement strand
GGGCATCCGCGGCGCGCGTCACAGGGCTCCAACCTATACCAGCGCTGGAGGGTCGCAGAGGGCCAATAGACGGCAGTGTGGTGCCGTCACTCAGAGCGGCCTGGACCAATGAGCGCAGGCTGCGGGAGCGTCACAGACAGACAGCAGCAGCGGACTTGGGCTGAGGTTCCCGGGCGGGCGGGCGCGGAGAGACGCGGGAAGCAGGGGCTTGGCGGGGGTCGCGGCGCCCGCAGCCAGCGCAGCAACCCGAGGGGCTGCTGCTGCCGCCGCCCAGCGCGCTCCGGGGCCGCCGGCCGCCGCCAGCACCCGCCGCACCACAGCTCCGGGACCGGCCCCAGCCGCCACCGCCACCACGATGGGCAACGCCGCCGCCGCCAAGAAGGGCAGTGAGCAGGAGAGTGGTGAGTGCTCAGGCCGTGACCCCAATCCTGGACCCGTGCTGTCAGCCCCCGCCCTGTCCATCATCGCCTGGCCCCTCCTCCATGTGCCCCCCCATTTCTCTCTGCTTACCCCCCAGTGCCCCTCCCCCTGCCTATCCAAGGTTAGGGCCAAGAGCCTGCATAAGACCCCCCGTAGGGGTCCCCTTGCCAAAGGCCGCCCCCCACTACAAAAACTGTGCCCCCCCACCCAGCTGTCACTGCCAACCATGGCACATATGACCGCTGGGGCCCCACATGGAGCCCTGCCACCACCCCACTCTCCACTTTCCTGGACCCTCTATCCAGATTCTTATCCTCCTAGTTCCTCACTCACCTCTCCCATAGATGGGACCCACCACCAGGCCCTGACCTAGCCTTCTTCCTGTCTTGAGAGTGCTATGGGGTCTGTCTCCACCCCACAGGGACCTTGGCCACTTGGTGACCACACCCCTCCCCCCTCCAACCCCCGCCATCTTCCTCCTGCCCTTTTCTTCTTCACCTTACTACAGCCCCCCCCAAATCCACTCTGCCCCCTTGAGCTTTTCCCAGAGCCACCTCCAGCGTTGTTTTTCCCTTCTGTGTCACTTGGCATGGGGGACAGGTTCTTTCTGGGTCCCTCTGCCCCTCTCTCATCCTGTCACTCTGTCACTCTGCTGCTCTGCTTGTGCTCTCTCCTCCTAGCAAGCGACTGTCCCTGGCTGGGGCAGCAGTCTGTTTGTGAACCTAGAGAACTGCTTCAGTGTGTCCAAAGCCAAGTTTGAGCTCATCTAGCTGGGTTCATTTCTCCTTCCTTCCCAGGTTGGAGTTTGGGGCTGGCAGCAGAGCCCCTTTCCATCTCCTGCTGTGCAGTGAGCTCTAGGATCTTTGGAAGGCCCCTCAATAATAAATGGTTGTTTCACAACTGAGGCTCCGTCATTCACCCAGTCCCCCGGGCTTCTTCACCCGCTCCTGGCTGAGGATGGAAAGTGGGGGATGAGGAATGTCTGAGTTTAACAAGGCTCATTTAGCTTGAGCTGGAATGGTGAGAAAGGGAACTCAGGGGATGGCAGTTGAGAGTAATAGGTGACATCTAATGACTTACTTTGTCAAGGGACAGATTCTGATCATTCCCAGGGCTTAGCCAGAAAGATGCTTATTCCCCACATGAGCCCCCAAATTATGTTGGCTTCTTCCAGCTGACCAGAAAAAGAGATTCTGTATCTGGACATGCCTTCAGAAATGGCCTCTATCTTCTTCCTCAATCCCTCCAACTCTTAAATTGTTAT
Source organism: Desmodus rotundus (assembly GCF_022682495.2). NCBI lineage: Eukaryota > Metazoa > Chordata > Mammalia > Chiroptera > Phyllostomidae > Desmodus > Desmodus rotundus. Next base: position 44,988,493 of record NC_071395.1, on the reverse strand, counting down.
CACTCCAAGCCTAAAGCTGGACCTCCAAGCCTAAAGCTGGACCTCAGGATCCACTTCCCATTACCCAGAAATAGTTAGAGCTGAAAAGGGAAGCCACATCCAAATGTGCCCTTCCCGGTTACTGGTCTCAAACCCCAGTGTCTTGAGTCCCGTGCTCCTTCCCCGAAAGACCCGGCCTTGAAAACCAGGGAACTTTATTCTCACACGGATTCAAATGGCAGAACTCAGAGTAGTTGAGCAGCCATGAGGAGGGCTGACATGTCACCAATGGGTGGGGGACACGGAGGCACGTGCCTGTAGCTAAGTACTTGATGACAGAGGAGCAGGTGGGTAGTGACCAAAAAAAGGTCTGGGCATGAGCTTGGAGGGGACTAACTAGGCAGAGATGGAGGGGCTGGGCCCCAGGCAGGTGAGGCCTGGGAGGTAGAAGGTGGAGGCAGCAGCTATATATTGCAGTGGCTCAGTTGAAAGTTGGGGAGATGACCTAGTGCTGGAAAACTTTCAAGGCATATCAAACACATGTAGTGGGGGGTGGGGGGGGGGGGGCACGGGCAGGGTACTGCACAGGGGAAAAGATCAGAGACTCCAAAAGGAACCACTAATTCTCTCAGAGCACAGGGCAGACACCCAGGAATGGACCATCATGGAGAAATAGGGCCACTATTTATTGGAAACCTAGGATACGCCAGGCCAAATGGTTTCCGTAGATCTGTCTGCTCAAGTGATACCAGGCTGTTTTCCGAATTTTCTAAATGACTCTCTGATTTTGACATAGATGATGTCACAGAGGCAGGATTCACATCCACATCTGCCTACCAGCCAACTTCCTGGACCCCAGTATTTTCCAACCCAGACATTCTCAAGATACCTCCCTGGTTTTTATTCTATTCACTTATATTTTCTTAATTTAAAATAATAAAAATGTTGACTTACTTTTGTTCAGATGTACACTTTGATCTGTCCTGAGCAGTAATATAAATAAAATAATGGGATTGCTGTACCAGTTATATTCTCTGCTACACATTGAAATACAATGTGACTAGAAAAGTGAAACATCCCTGAAATGTCATGCCGTGCCACGGGGACCCATGTCACATATTGGGAAATGCTCTAGGCTGTAATTCTTTCCAGGGACTTGTAGGGGCTCTCAGAGAAGGAATAGGATAAGGAAGGAAGCCCTTCTTTGCTTGGAACTCTCATTCTGAAAGGATGGAGTTATAGAAAATTTGCCCTCTTGTAGCTGGGATGGTGTGGGGTGGGAGTTAGGGGCAGTAGCCAGGCCAGCCTGCAGGGGGCACCTGAATTTCATCTGCCAGACGCCAGTCATACTAGGGTAAGAAGACTGCCCAAGCCTTAGTAGGCACTGGTTGGGCACCCTGCAGCCCCCTGTGCTACCCTCTGGTGCCAGGGAAATACAGTGTCAGCCTCCCCGCAAGAGGACGGGAATCTATCTAGAGCAAGCCCTGGGGTGGGGAAATCTGTACGTAAAGATGCCAAAGTCGTTAGCAGGGACCCGGGCAAGATGTTAAGACAGCAGAGAAAAAAAGTCCTAGCACCTGGCTCTGAGCAAGCTGTAGAAATTAAGAGAGGGCAGTGGCCCCAAGAGGCCCCTGAGATAGGCAGCCAAGTGGGGCTCAGGCCTTGGCTGGCACTGGCGAAAATCACCCCTGGGAGCTGGCCCAGGGGGGAAGGGGTAGGGCTGGTGAAAGGGAATCCCCAGACACCTCCCTCAGGCCCTAGAAACAAGCAGATCCAGGTTCTAAGAGTGAAAAGTGGCCCCAAGAAGTCCCTGGATGGGAAGAATTGCTGCCTTCTAACATCCTACATAATTAGGAGTCGAACACCTGTGCATTGGCAGTTGTATGGGTGCCCAAGAGGGTCTCACCAAGGTTGCTTTTTCCCTTAGCCCAGTCAGACCTACAGAAACCTGAAGGTCCTATCTGCCCCTCCCCTGCACCCACTGGCCCAGGTTGGGTTTCCTTTCTGCCACCACCCCCACAACTCCCTGGCTCCCCCTGTAGGCAGGTCTCTGGGGATGGGCAGCCAAGTTGGTGCAGCTGGTCTCTTGAGCCCTCCCAGCCACCATAGTTCTGGTGCCCTGAGGAGAAGACTGAATGATGGCTTCCAACCTCAACGATGGTGAGGCTGAACCCTGTTGCTATAGCAACTCTCCAGGCACTCTGCCCCTGAAGTCAAGGAGGGGCTGCAGTAGGGTTTGGGGAGCAGACGGAGAGAAAAAGTCAGTGCTATGAACTTCTGGTTGGCCCTGGAACCCCTCCCTTACAACTCTGGGCTGGGGGCCTGGGGAATAGCAAAGGAGTATGGACCACTCAGAGCAGGGTCCAGCTCAGAACAGGGCAGTGGGGTAGTCCAGCCCAGTGTTGGGGTCCAGCTCAGTGATGGAGTCCAGGTCAGAACAGGAATGTCCAGATGGAGTTAAGGTCAAATGGTCCAGTACAGAATGGGGATCCATCAGACTGGCGTGGTCCTGCCCAGTGTTGGAGTCCAGCTCAGACTGGGGGTGTTCCAGCTCAGAGCAGGGGATCCAAGCTAGACTGGGGGAATCAGCCAGCCTGCAGTAGGGGTCCCAGCCCAGGCTTGGCATCCCTGCCCCAGAATTCCTTGGACAACCAGGTTTGGGTGGAGAGTACTGAGATTTGTCTCAGGAGTCTGAAACTGGGCTCCTGCTTCCTGCTGTGGTCCTGGCTTTTCGGAAGGTGTCTGGGGTTCTCTTTATGAGCCCAAATCAAATCCAAACCAGGATGAAGGCTGGCATCTTCCCTGTGGAGAACATGGACAGGGCAGCAGGTTTCACAAGTCAGCAGCTGGCTGGGTTTCCCTTCTCTGCCACTTCTGTTGTCAGAAGGGCCATGGGTGCTGGGCACTCTGGGAGAAGCTGCCACTGACCTTCCACTTCTTTTGGGATCTGGAAAGAAGGAGGAAGATGGTAAAGGCAGCCTCCCCCTCCCCCAGCCCTGGGTTTAGCCTTTCATTTCCGGTTTGGACTTCCATGGCCTAGAGTAGAGCCAAGCACAGGGCAAGGTTTGACAGAGGGCAAGGACATCTCAGGATGCCTTTCCACTCTCCACTCCTGCGCAGGAACAAGAGAAAGCCAGATGTACCCATTTCTCTCTCAGGGTAGCAGGATTTTTGGAAGCGACAAGGTGGCTCTCTCACCCCCTAGCCCCCACCCCCACTCCCTTCCCTGCCTTTCTCTCCAGCTACTATTTCTGCTAATTAATGGAGCTCAGGGGCCTCTTTAGCCCCCAGGGAGCCCCTGGCTGCTGCCTGGGCCTAAGCCTTAACTCCTCCTCTGCCCACTGGGCAGTGCCCTGGGCACATCTGGTACCATCTTCTGGGTAGTCTTAACACCCACTGGGGAAGACAGGGTCTGTCACCCTGGGAGCAATGAAGTTCCTGGAATGGGAAGTTAGCCTTAACATCCTACCCCTGGGATGGGCAGGCCAGCCAGGAGGGCTATCCTGGGGAGAATCTTCCCATTGCCTCCTCCTGCCAAGGAGGGCCTTTGCAAACCTTGGCCAACCAGGAGCAGGTACCTTTAAATGCTTCCCTGGCAACCAGCTCCTCCTCCAGGGTACCCCGAGGCCCTCCTGAGGAAACCAGCTCGGAGCTCTGCATGTACCTGGTTCCCCGGCAAAGAGAAGATTCCAGGGAGATCCCAGTGTAGCCTGGGATGGATCTGGGGTCAGACAATGGCCAGGGTGGGGACTCAGAAACCACCTTCCAGCTATGGTTGCAGCTACTCCTCTGGGCCCACCTGACTATTCGTTTCCTGAGCTACTTGCGCCTCACCCTCTGGGCACCTAAGCCACAGCCAGCACCCTGAGCCACCCTGGTCAGGGGCAGACAAGCCCCAGACCACCCCATCCCACTCAACCCCTAACCTCCATTGCATCCTCTGCTGGAGGAGGCAGAAAGCAGAGGTGAGTATGGGGGCTGCTGGCTGGGGGTCCCTCCATCATTCCTCTATATCTGCCCGTTCCTCCTGGCACTGTGCCTCCCTTGTGCCCCAGCCCCAAATCTGGCAAGCCGATAGCACCAGAGGGGACAGAGAAGGACTGTGCTAGGACCAAGGCACCCTGTGGAGCCTCTTAGTAGGGTACCCAAGTCAGAAAAGCAGGAGATGGCAGTTCTCTGGTATGGCTGAGAGCAAAAGGGGAAGTGGGAGCAGGCATTCTGGATTCCTCACAAGCCCGCCTCTCCCTACCTTACTGGGTGGGTGAATTTAAGAGTTCCAAGAGGGTACCCTCTCCTCCATCTTCATTCAGAATTTAGTGTGTACATTGGAGTATCCGAGGAAGGTGGTACATGTCAGAAAAGATTCTGCTAGGGAAAGCATTGGATGTGGTGCCGTCCCCAGATTCAGAGAGGTCTCTCAGACAGTTGGTGGCCCAGCCAGGTGCCAGCCTAGTATACTCCTGACCATTCCTTGGCCTGACCTACCCTCTCTTTGCCCAGTCATTCCTTACAGGACTTTCGTGATCAGTGGTCTATCCTCCATCTGCCACTCTTGTAGCCCCATGAAAGCCTCTTCTATCTGAATGCTAAGGGAGAGCCTTGGGGACAGTGAAGGAGTGGTGGCTACCCAAAGGCCATGTGGGAGTCCTGGAACTACATATGGGTGGGACACAGGTGACAGGCAAGGCCAAAGTACAAATGTGCAGGACCCCTCAGGGTGGCAACCATCCAGGCACATCAGGGGTCAAGGACAGGTCTGTCTGTGGGCCACCCTAGTACACTATGACCTGTCAGGAGCAAGCCAGTTAATTTTGTGAGCAGTGGGGTCCAGCAAGTGACTTCAGGCCTGCTGAGTCTTCTCCTCTGTACAATGAGAATAATAGCAGCTCCAAGCCATCAGGGTAGGACTTAAGCATAGAAAGCCTTCAGCATGGGGCTGGCACACAGGCACAGTCCCTGAGCAACAGCATGCCTGGCCCAGGGGCTAGTTACAAGGACAAGTCTGTAATGTACAAATCCATCAGGCCACACATTTAAGATTTGAGCATTCAACGTATCCCTTGTATTTTATATCTCAATTTTTTTAAATACCTGAAAACAAAATTAATAGTCGACAGTTATATGGCACGAACCTCACGCAGGCCACTGTCCCTTTGCCAAGATTAACTCATTCAGTCCTCACAACTACCATACCAGCTCATTACTGTTATTATTCCCATTTTACAGATGAGGAAAACTGAGGCCCAGAGAGGTAAAGTAAGTTGCCTAAGGTCACACAGTTTATCAGGCCCCTGGCTGGGATCTGAGCTTGATCTCAAGTCCCAGAGTCCTGGCCCTTCACTGATCTGCTGGGCTGCCTCAGGGCACTGGCAAGAATGACTCTTTTCAAGCCTCAGTTTCTTAGAGTGTTAAATGAGAAGGATAAAAGGAAATTTGGTGAGCAAATCGAATGAGATAGTGGAGACAAAGCAGCAGGCTCAGGGTCTGCCCACTGGAAAGTCTTTAGTATTAGCCAGATGGTGCTATTCTTCTTGGGGTACTGAGGGGCCCTTGGGGAGTGGACGTTGGGTGAGACCTCCCTAGAACCAGCTCTGGATCCAGGGCCACTGAATTGGCAGAAGTGGGAATAAGCTCAGCTGGGACCCAGGCGACAGCTGAGCCCCCAAGGGCGCCTGCTACCCGAGCCCCAGAGGCCTCCACCCCGGACCGGCCTCCCCAGAGAAGGGGCCTGAGGAACAGCCAAATCCTGAGGCTATAAATACCTCAGCTGGCGTCGTCCCTGGCCGTGGAATGTCGGTCAGAACTGGGGCAAGTGGGGGTGGGCTGGCCTGGGTGCTGCCCTCTGTCCCCCTGAGAGCGACCCCCGAGTTTTCCTGTACCCCATTTTGGAAGAGCTGAAGCTGGATCCCACCTCTCTGTAGTAAAGGGGACCCAGGTCCCAGCTCAGATCAGGGTACCCCCTCAAGCTGCCTTCAGACTCAGCCAGGGCACCCAAAGTCCCTGGGAAAGAAAAGATGAGACTCTGGTTGAAATGGCTGCACCCCACTTTCCACAAGTGGGCATCTCCCCAGAAATACCCTGGGCCTGCCCCAATAACATGGGGTTTCCATCTAACTCACCGCTCTTTCCCTTCCAGTGAAAGAATTCTTAGCCAAAGCCAAAGAAGATTTTCTTAAAAAATGGGAAAATCCTGCTCAGGTAAGCCTCCTGGGTACAGAGCCCTAGGAGGGGCAAGCTGATGGCCCTGTCTCCCAGCTTTATCCCTGTGATGTGGCTAGGATTTAGGGCCCCATGGAAGGTGTCTAGACATCCATGGGGCTCCTGGGCAGAGGCACCCAATTACCCACTGCCAGGCTTTGCCACCTTACCACCCCTACATCTGGTGGCCCCTGGTCCCACACAGCTGCTGGAAGCTCCTGGGCCCCAGGCCAGGGCCATATCTGGCCCCTGCCATTTGCCTCAAGGAATGTGCCCTTTGCCATCTTGTTTTTCCGCACCCACTGTCCTTGCCCCATCACTCCCTCTCCTCCTCAGGGTCCCCTCTGCTGGTAGCAGAGAGGATGCCCCAGACCTTGGCCCAGTAGGGCACAGGGAGGAGTGCCTCTGACTCTCCCAACCCCTCCACCCACAGAATACAGCCCATTTGGATCAGTTTGAACGAATCAAGACCCTCGGCACAGGCTCCTTTGGGCGGGTGATGCTAGTGAAACACAAGGAGACTGGGAACCACTTCGCCATGAAGATCCTGGACAAACAGAAGGTGAGTTCAGCTCTGCCCTGCAGCCCAGCCCCACCTGCTGCCTGGAGAACTGTTCCCATGCGTACATTCACCACCTACTTCTTGAGCCGCCATCATGTGCCGGACCTGAGGGCCACAAGGACACCATGCTGCCTTCATGAGTTCCCTTCCAGGCCAACCACCAAGGGAAATCAGGCACTGGGCACGGGGTTAGACATCTAACCTGTATTCCAGGAAGCTGGAGGTCTTCCTGGGGGAGGTGGTGTTTACACACACCTGCTTTCTGTAAATATCTTTGACATCCTACTTATGCCAGGCACTACTCTAAAGCAGTGCTGTCAAGTAGAAATGGCACACAAGCTACGTATGATTTTAAATTTTCTAAAAGCCCCCATAAACAAAAGAAACAGGTGGAATGCATTTTAACACTATTTTGTAATTAACCCAGTATATCTATTATCATTTCAATGTATATAACCAATGCAAAATATCATTAATGAGACATTTTACATTCTTTTTTTGCATACCAAGTCTTCAAAATCCAGTGTGCATTTTACACTTACAGCATATCTCTGTTCTGATATTAAATTTTCATTGGAAAGACAAGAAGTAGAGAAGTTAAAAAAGCAGGTTGGCATAGCCCAAGTTGTTCCAGACAGGCTTAAAAGTTGCCTAGTAACTATATCAAGTGTTAGTTTTTAAATGTTCACTTTAGATATTTAAAAAAGAAACTTTTAGGTTTTATTTATTTATTTTAGAGAGATGGGAAGGGAGGGAGAAAGAGAGGGAGAGAAACACTGATGTGAGAGAGACACATCGATTGGCTGCCTTTTGTAGGCCCCGAACTGGAGGCCTGGCCAGCAACCCAGGCATGTGCCCTGACTGGGAATAGAACCTGTGATGTTTTGGTTCCCAGGCCGGCACTCAATCCACTGGGCCATACCAGCCAGGGTGATATTTAAAATGATAAACTCAGTTCCCCAGTCTCCCAGCCATGTTTAAGCACACAGCAGCCATACATAGCTAGTGTGCATGGTACTGGGCAGTGCAGGTACAGACTCAAAGGAAACAGCTGTGAGCAAAGCAGAAAAGGCCCCAGCACAAGGGTTCAGAGCTGACTGAACAGCCAGGCTGCCTGTATGTGACACACCAGCCAGCTGTTAACTAGCTGCCTGTGACCTTAGACAAGTCATTGTCCTTCTCTGGGCTTCAAAACTGGCATGCTCACAGTACACAGTCCTCATGGTTCCTGTTACTGCATACGAGGTGCGGGCTGGAGATAGCCAAGAGCTGAGGGGGAATTAGCCTGTGGTTCAGGTGGATGTGTAGGGGTGCTCTAGATGCAGAGGAGTGTTTTGTAAACCCCGTATTCCTTGGGCACTATTCTTGCCTGTCTTTCTGTGTTCAGCTCTGCTGCCCCTTCCTCCAAGAAGCCTCTCTTATTACCCCTGCCCCAGACTTTGCCCTGCACCTCATCTGGGTATCCTCAGGCCCCAAGCTTCCCGCTTCATGGCTCTGATCTCTCTGAGCTTAGAGGCCCTGGGACTCATGTGTTCTTGACCTGAACTGCATGCTGTGTGGACACAGGCAGCCTGGGGCAGCCTTTTTTGTCATTTCCTCAGCACCCCACCTAGGGCTCCACAGGCCACAAACACTCATAGGAACCCCGGCCCTGGCACCCCTACTTCCAGAAGCCAGGAGGATGAGGACCCTCTCATACCTCCCCCTCTCCACCCCCTCCCTCCTGCAGGTGGTAAAGCTGAAACAGATCGAGCACACCTTGAATGAGAAGCGCATCCTACAGGCTGTCAACTTTCCGTTCCTTGTCAGACTTGAGTTCTCCTTCAAGGTGGGACCGGGGTCACCATGTTGGGTCCCAGCCGTTGGGGAGTAGAGGGGGCAGAGAGGGAAACCATGCCTGGGGGCTGAGGACAACCACTATCTGCCCTGGAAGGTAGGCCCACTTTATGATGGGGGATGCAGTCAGCCTGGGGCTCTGTTACACCCAAGTTCAACTACTGGGTCTGTCTACTTGATAACCTTGGATGTTCGTGTCACTCAACCTGGATGACATCCCTCAAAATCACTGCTCTGTCTACAAAAAGCTGACACACGGCCTGGGTTCAAGTCCTAGCTTAGCACCCCTTGCCCACTTGACCCTGGTGAGGGACTTCTCTGCCCTGAGGCTCAGTTTCCTCATCTGTAAACTGAGGATCAGAAGGTTGCTGTGACCATTCTAAATACACCATGAGTGCCCTGTGTGAACTATTTTGGGTGCTGGCCTAAGCCAGACTTAAGAGTTGGGAAAGTCTACTTGGGGCCTGCCACCCAGGCAGTCACAAGGACCCGTACTTGGTGTCATGCTCTACTGCTGCTGTCTTGAAATTCATAATCATTTTTTCTAGCAAGAAGACTCACACTTTTATTTGGGGAGTGGACCCAAATTCTGTATCCTATCCTGATTCCATTTTACAGATGACAAAACTATGGCCCAAGAGCCTTGCTCAGGACAGTCACATACATGAGCTGCTGTGGAACCCCCTCTCCAGCCCAGGCTCCTGTAGCCAGCCCCCTCTTTCACCTCCCCTACCAACCCCCCCACCCCCGCCCGTAAACAGGATAATGGCTGTTCCTTTTTCCTCCTGGGCAGAGGGAAAGGAGACAGATAGTTCAGTGAGCAAAGTGCCTGGTGCTTGGCGTGTGCTTCATATAGGGGCCTAGATTGGTAGGGCCCAGGGCTTGCGGAACAGGACCCTGATCAGCTGCTGCTCCCCACAGGACAACTCAAATTTATACATGGTCATGGAGTATGTGCCTGGTGGGGAAATGTTCTCACACCTAAGACGGATCGGAAGGTTCAGGTGAGTGAACCCCCCGCAGCCACACCCGGCCTAGGGGTATCCACAGGCAACATCACACAACCAAGCCCTCAGGGGACATAGGGTGGCCTCTCCAGGTCCCTGTGGGTTCTCATTCTCCCCTGAGCTGAGGAATCTGCAATGACTCAACCACCATGAAACAAAACAAACATGGGAACTTAGGTATCACGATTTAAGTTGGCGATTTTATGCAGTTTTTAAATTTATGCTATTGTTTTATTTTGCTTATGTACACAGCTATACATTTTATACACACTAAAATGCACGGGTCTTCAATAGTCTGTTCCGTGAGTTTTGACAGTGCATACATTTGTGTAACCACCACCCAAAACACCATATTGAGCATCTCATCACTCCAGAAAATTCCCTCAAGTGCCTTTCTTGGCAGATCACCACCCCAACATATTCATCATTTGTCCTGGGGCGGTGTTGGATAGTATTCCATTGTATGAATCTGTCACAGTCTGTGACGCCATTCTTCTGTTGATGGACACCTGGGCTGTTTCCAGTTTGGAGCTCTATGTGAATAAGGCCCATTTGGGGCCCGTCTTACCAATTTGGATAGCTGGGCTGGAGGCCACTCTGTAGGCCCACCTGCTAGACAATTTGGGGGTGGGTGGCTCCTGCTGGCTATGGCCACCCTTGCTCACCCATCCCCTCTCCACTTGTCCCCACCAGTGAGCCCCATGCCCGCTTCTATGCCGCCCAGATTGTCCTGACCTTCGAGTACCTGCACTCGCTCGATCTCATCTACCGGGACCTGAAGCCGGAGAACCTTCTCATAGACCAGCAGGGCTATATTCAGGTAACTGCTGGGTGGGGCAGAGGAGAGCCCCAGGTGGCTGGGCCTAGACCTTCTTTCCCTCCCTGTCGACCAGCCCCACGTTTGTACCCACAGGTGACAGACTTTGGTTTTGCCAAGCGCGTGAAGGGCCGCACCTGGACCTTGTGTGGGACCCCCGAGTACCTGGCCCCCGAGATCATCCTGAGCAAAGTAGGCACCTCCCTACCCCTCCCTGAGGCCCACTTTGCCTATGCCCCCTCCTCACCCTTCTCCCCTCATCACACACCCCCTTCTCACTCCAGGGATACAACAAGGCCGTGGACTGGTGGGCACTGGGGGTTCTCATCTATGAGATGGCAGCCGGCTACCCGCCCTTCTTTGCTGACCAGCCCATTCAGATCTACGAGAAGATTGTTTCTGGGAAGGTGAGACCTGGATGCAGGGGCTCCGCCCAGAACAGACCCTTCCCCACCCACCATTGTTGCTAGAACAGTCTAGAAGTTCATTGTCAGGCCAGGCATTGAAGCTGGGTGCATCAGCCATGCTAAGTGAGGTGGACACCTCACACAACCTCATTGGCTATTCCTGGACCCATAATGCCAACCTCCCAATGGCTTCCAAAACTCCAGGCCTCACCTGCCCTTTTGCCCTGCACTATGTGAGGCTCTGCTTGCCCCTAGTCATACCCCTTAGTGTGAGTTTTCACAAGTTGCATAGCAGGAAAGCTAATGGATTTGGTTCCCTGGGCACTCATTGGGTGTATGCTCCCCATATTCCCTTTCTCAGATGCAGAGTTCATAACTCGGACTGTGCAGGTAAGGGGACTGTTAGAGCTAGCATCTACAGAGTGCCTTGCGCACCCACTGCCCCAGTGTACCGCCCCCCCATCCTACCCAGCACTCTGAGGGACTGAGGAAGCTGAGGTGTGGAGAATGGATATGTCTGGTCCAAGATCCAAGGGCCCAAGAGAGGCTGGGAACCCTACTTTTGTCTTCAGCTCTCCCATCTCACTGGGAGGACACAACCATCCCTCCGCCTGGCCCAGGAAGTGGTAGAAGCAACTCCTGGTTCAGCCCGGGTGCGTCAACCCGACTGCAGGGCCCAGCTTGGCCGCCCCTTGGCTTTGAAACCTTGTGCAAGTGCCTTCCCTCTCTGAGCCTCATCTTACCTATCTGAGAACTGAGGAACCAGCACCTGCCTCTCAGAGAGTTGGAGGGAAATCACCAGCTGCATAGTAGGGGCACAAAAAAGGGAAAGATGAGGTGTCTGCCCCAGGCACAATAGAAATTGCCAAGAGAATGGCCCAATTTGGGAATGTAGAAAACAAAGAAAAAGCCGTAGAAGGTTCCAAGAAGAGGAGAAGAGCATAACTCCCTTCTTTGTAGCATTTCACAGTTCCCACGCACCCTCAGCAGTATTATCTCCCTCCTCCAACCCTGGGATATCTGCCCCATGCCAGAAAGGCAGGAACAGGCCAGAGAGGTTAAAGGCCATGGCCAAGGTCACAGCCTGTAAGAGGCAGAGCAGTTCTGGAAATCGGTTCTTGTAGCTGTAAATCCAGTGAATAGTTGCATATGAGGCCATGGGTTCATAGCATTTGGGGAAAGTTTCTGGAAGATTTGAACTGAGCTTTAAAGAACGGGAGAGCCATAGCTATGCAGAGAGAGAAATAGAAAACAATCATTTCTCTCATAAGCATGGATATTTTCGAAGTCTCCAGACCCCAGCAGAGTCACCTTAGGAAACAGTAGCTAAAAACACAAGTTCTGGAGTCTTAACAGACACCCTGTCCTGCTCCTCTGTGTGACCTTGGGCAAGCTGTTTAACCCTTCCAAGCCTCAGTTTCTTCTTCTCTAAAATGGGAACCATCATAGCACTTAACTTGGAGCAACAGTCTCAAGGTGGCCCCCTCTCCAGCACCATCAGCATGGCCAGGGAACTAGCCAGAAATGCCAGGCCCCCACCCAGACCTTTTGAATCCGAAAGTCCAACATGCCTGATTTACTGTTTTAATGGGACTCCAATACACACTCAGCTTGGTCCCCCGCCCCATAGGACTGTTGGATAGCGAAGACAGTGTTATGGGTCCCCAAGTTCCAGGCTGGTTTCCAACCTTGTCTATGTCACCCCCTCCCCCACCCTCAGGTGCGGTTCCCGTCCCACTTCAGCTCTGACCTAAAGGATCTGCTGCGGAACCTCCTGCAGGTGGATCTTACCAAGCGCTTCGGGAACCTCAAGAATGGGGTCAATGACATCAAGAACCACAAATGGTTTGCCACGACTGACTGGATCGCCATCTACCAGAGGAAGGTGGGGCCCTCTGTCCGGGTATCCTGAGGGCTTCGGGGGCAGGCCAAGAACCAGGGAAGGCTGCCAGTGGAGAGATGGAAAGGGGAGAAGAATTTGCAAATGGGCCATGGGCTCTGGGTCATTTCTAACTGGGACAGCTTAGAGCAATGGAGTTCTAGAAATGGGATTGTGGGGTCACTGGGCAGAAGACACTCTTCTGAAAAGGCATTTCCCCATTGGTGAGGTGGCTGTAAGATTTTTGGGTTAAGGTGAATCCACACCCTAATGCTAAACTTAGGCCTGAGTCCAAGTAAATTATCTCATGAGTATTAGGCCATTTGTATTTATTGTTTTCACAAGGATTATGTTGACTGCTGAGGTCTGGGTGGTTTTTGACCCCTCTCCAGGTGGAAGCTCCCTTCATACCAAAGTTTAAAGGCCCTGGGGACACAAGTAACTTTGACGACTATGAAGAGGAAGAGATCCGAGTCTCCATCAATGAGAAGTGTGGCAAGGAGTTTTCTGAGTTTTAGGGGTGTGCCTGTACCCCCAAGGGTTTTCTTTCTGTTTTGTGGGTGGTGGGTGGGAGGGTTGGATCGAACAGCCAGAGGGCCCCAGAGTTCCTTGCATCTAATTTCACCCCCACCCCACCCCAGGGTAGGGGAGCAGGAAGCCCAGATATTCAGAGGGACAGAAACACCAGCTGCTCCCCCTCACCCTCTTTGCCCTCCTACCCTCCCTGATGCTTTTGCCTTCCTCCACCACAGCCCACTTCTGCCTGTTTTAAATGTGTCTCAGTTCTAGTCAGACCAGGTCTTGCTAGTGTATCCAGGGATAGGGTGTGGAAAAGGGGGCCCAAACTTAACTCCAGCCCCTTTCCCTCCCCACCTCCCTCACCAAACCACCAGCAAACTTGATAAGGGAGAAAAGAATGGCCAACCTTCCACTCAAAGGAATCGTGCCTGGGAAGGAGAGATTTTAGTGACATGTGCAATGGGCTACTTGCTAGAATTTTTTTAAAAAACAATTTACAAACTTAAATTAAGTTCCACCAGTGCCTCCCTCCCAACTTCCTATGCTCCCCTCCCATCCCTTCATCCCCCAGATCCATTTTAACAAGGCTGGAAAGTAGTCTGACTTGTAAAGGAAAGAGCTGAGGTTCTAACCTCTCCCCCAAGCTGTTAATCCCCCCTCCCCTGCCAAGCCTGGAAGGGAGGGTCTCAGCGCCTTTAGGAATCCCCCACTGCCTCCTGCCCCAAAAGAACTTTCTTCACCCTTGGGCTTTGGGACTCAGACAGAGCAGCTGCCCCTCTCCTTGCCAAAGAGGAGTTGTCCCCCAAAAGGTAGAGGGGGAGCCCCAAGCCCAGGGTCTTTCTCCCAGCAGCACTTCCCCAAACATCTGAATTTTATTCTCAGCTAGATTTTAATGTCCAGCCTCCTCTCAGTTCAGTTGGGAAGGCACCCCCTCCCTTGCCCCCCGCAAAAGGAGGCAAAGCCCCCCTCTGCCTCTGTGGCCTCGGTTCAAGGCCAGGATTGCTAGGGAGGGGCTGTTTTATTCACTCAACAGCCCCGCCCCCTCGTCCTGGGCGCTCCTCTGCTTAGCTGTCAGCTGTCACCCCTTCCTCCACTTGTGCATTTCTCTCTCAATAGAAAAGTGGGGGGCCTCTATTCAACCCCAAATCTGTTCCTCTCATAACTTCTCCCCATCCCAGGAGGAGCTCTCAGGCCTGGGGTGGGGCCCCGGGTGGGCGCAGGGTGATTCAACCGGTGTGCTGGGAAGGACGTGACTTCCTCTTGAACAGTGTGCTGTTGTAAACATATTTGAAAACTATTACCAATAAAGTTTTGTTTAAAAAAAAGTGTCGCCGGTGTTACCGACTTTGGTCAAACACCCCCATACATACACACCCACACAACCCCAGAAAGGGTGGAAAGGGAATTTTGCACCCCAGCGTCCAGGCTGATCGGGACCTGGGCTGAAGTCCTTCTAAAACCAGGTTTAGCTGACTTCCGCCACTCCCCACCAGGCCTCGCAGAAGAAGGGGGCGCCAAACTGTCCTGTAACCCTGAGTTCAGGGTTCCCTATGTCTGCGTCGTGACCCCTCGGTGTACAGCCCCAGCCCGAAAGGGAGCTCCAAGGAGACTCTGGGACCGGCGCGCTGGAAGGCCGAGCTGCGGGAGGGGGAGGCGACCCTGGTTGGGAGCAGTCAGGGTAGAGAAGACGGTGCGCGTCCCCCGCCCCGCCTTCTCAACCCTAGGGCCACTGAGGTGGCTGCGGCCGAGGGTTCCCGCAGCGCCGGACAAGCACAGCAGCCCGACCCGAGAGCGGCAAATTCCCGGTAAGTGCGGTCCCGAGAGCGGAGCGCGCCTGGGAGGCGTGGAGATGGGGGCTGGGCGCCGGGGACGTCTGGGTCCCGCGCCCAATGGCTGGAGGGCGGCCGAGAGCCGCCCGTCCGCCCAGCCCGCCCCCTCTCCCCTCCCCCCCCCCCCCCCCGCGCTCCCCTCCCCCTCCCCCTCCCCCGCCCGCTGCTTTCCCCCCGCCCCCGCCCCGGCGCCAACTCCGCGGCGCTCCTTAAAAAGCGCGCGGGAGTTGTAAGGGGGGGGGGGTCGGTGCGAGCTGGAGTGAGCCAGAGCGCAGGGTAAAGGGGGCGGGCGGGGGGGCCCGGGCTCCACCTTAAAAGCGGGCGCGTGGGGGTGGGAGGGAGGAAGGCGGGCGGCGGGGCGGAGGGAGGGAGGGAAGGAAGGGGGGCCGGAGTGTCCCGGGCGCAGGGCGCGCGTGCGGCGGCGGCGGGGAGGGGCCGGCCGCGCCGCTCTCCCCTCCTCCCTCCTCGCATCCCCGGCCCCGCGCGCGCCCAGCAGAAGCGGGTCTGTGTGTGCGTGCGTGCGAGTGAGTGAGTGTGTGCATATTTTTTTCTCTCTTTTCTTTCTCTCTCACTGTTTTCTCTCTCTCTCTCTTTTTTTTTTTTTTTTTTTGCAAAGAAACAGCAGCGCCGCCGCCGCTCCGCCGAGGCGCTGCGCCCCCCGGGGGGGGGAGGAGGAGGAGGCGGGCAGCGGCGGAGGGAGGGGAGGTGGGGAGGGGGGCGCCGCGCTGGGAGGGAGGCAGCGCGCACGGTGCAGCCGGGCCGGGCGGGAGGCATGGCGGGGCCCCCGGCCCTACCCCCGCCGGAGACGGCGGCGGCCGCCACCACGGCGGCCGCTGCCTCGTCGTCCGCTGCTTCCCCGCACTACCAAGAGTGGATTCTGGACACCATCGACTCGCTGCGCTCGCGCAAGGCGCGGCCGGACCTGGAGCGCATCTGCCGGATGGTGCGGCGGAGGCACGGCCCGGAGCCGGAGCGCACGCGCGCCGAGCTCGAGAAACTGATCCAGCAGCGCGCCGTGCTCCGGGTCAGCTACAAGGGGAGCATCTCGTACCGCAACGCGGCGCGCGTCCAGCCGCCCCGGCGCGGAGCCACCCCGCCGGCTCCACCGCGCGCCCCCCGTGGGGGCCCCGCCACCGCCGCGCCGCCGCCCACGCCCGCCCCGCCGCCACCACCCGCGCCCGTCGCCGCCCCCGCCGCCCCGGCCCGGGCGCCCCGCGCGGCCGCCGCGGCCGCGGCCGCCACAGCGCCCCCCTCGCCCGGCCCCGTGCAGCCGGGCCCCCGCGCGCAGCGGGCCGCGCCCCTGGCCGCGCCGCCGCCCGCGCCCGCCGCTCCTCTGGCAGTGGCGCCTCCGACCGGCCCGCGTCGCGCTCCCCCGCCCGCCGTCGCCGCCCGGGAGCCTCCGCTGCCGCCGCCGCCACAGCCGCCGGCGCCGCCACAGCAGCAGCCGCCGCCGCCGCAGCCACAGCAGCCGCCGGAGGGGGGCGCGGCGCGGGCTGGCGGCCCTGCACGGCCCGTGAGCCTGCGGGAAGTCGTGCGCTACCTCGGGGGCAGCGGAGGTCCCGGCGGCCGCTTGACCCGTGGCCGCGTGCAGGAGGAGGCGGCGGCACGGGTCCGCCTGGAGCGCACCCGCCTTGGAGCGCCCGTGCTGTCCCGCGGGGAGAGGCCCGGACGGGCGCCGCCGGCCGCCAGTGCCCGAGCGTCTCGGAGCAAGGTGAGCGCGCTGGGTAGGGAGGGCGCCGCGCGGTGGGCAGGTGCGGGCGAAGTTGGTGGCGGGGGCGCGAGTCCCGGGAGGAACCGGGCAGCTTGGGTTTTGCGCTTTTTTCCTGTGGGCTGGGTGCGTAAGTGACCTTGGTAAGTGACATAATCTTTCCGAGCCTCAGTTTCTTCTTGTTTAAAACGCGAGTTAACAACAGTAGCGACCTCTTGGGGCTGTTGATCGAGTTTAGTGAGGTTTGACTATTGGGGTTTTTATTAACACAGAGCTTGGCACGAAGTGGATGTGTAAAAGTTAATTTGCCTTGATATTAAAGGTGGCCGTCAGGTACACCACTCTATCCTGGATCTCAGGGACTGGATCCAGGGCCAGAACAGCTGCTAACCTTTTGCGCCTTTTTTCCTGGCACCAGAGAGGTGGTGAAGAGCGACTGCTTGAGAAGGAAGAAGAGGAAGATGATGATGAAGACGAAGATGATGAAGACAATGTGTCTGAGGGTTCCGAGGTACCTGAGAGTGACCGTCCTGCAGGTGCCCAGCACCACCAGCTTAATGGCGAGCGCGGTCCTCAGAGTGCCAAGGAGAGGGTCAAGGAGTGGACACCCTGTGGACCCCACCAGGGCCAGGATGAAGGGCGGGGGCCAGCACCAGGAAGTGGCACCCGCCAGGTGTTTTCCATGGCAGCCTTGAATAAGGAAGGGGGATCAGGTAAGATTCCTCTGGGTAAGGGAAGATGCCTGATGAGAAACCAAGCCCCAAGACAAAACCACAGACAGATGCTTTTTCTTTCCTAGTCTCTGCTGCCAGTGGGCCAGACTCCCCATCCCCTGTGCCTTTGCCCCCAGGAAAACCAGCCCTGCCTGGGGCTGATGGGACCCCCTTTGGCTGTCCGTAAGTTGGGATCTTTGAAACAGGAGGGTGGTGCCTAGGGTCGTGTGGCAAAACCAGAGGAGCATCGCTGCTCACTGGTTCCCTCTGTTTCAACACAGTTCTGGGCGTAAAGAGAAGCCAACTGACCCCGTAGAATGGACAGTGATGGATGTGGTAGAATATTTCACAGAGGCCGGCTTCCCTGAGCAGGCAACGGCTTTCCAAGAACAGGTAAGTCCCCAACCCTGGACTTTTCCTCCACCCCAAGGCCTTAGCAGGGGTCTGCTCTAAACTTGAACTCTTGTCTCTTTGTCCTGCCCAGGAAATTGACGGCAAGTCTCTTCTGCTCATGCAGCGGACAGATGTGCTAACTGGTCTGTCCATCCGCCTTGGCCCAGCACTGAAAATCTATGAGCACCACATCAAGGTGCTCCAGCAAGGCCACTTTGAGGATGATGACCCTGATGGCTTTCTAGGCTGAGCGCCCAGCCTCGCCCCTGCCCTGACCCATTCCAGCCCCATCTCACCCAAGACCCCCAGAGTCCAGGAGTTGGACCAGGGACACTCTCAGTTCTCATAACAGATTCCAATGAGCGGGCACTCTTCCCTACTCATCTCTTCCCGGTGTGTCCCCAACACACACATCTGGCCTCCAGTACATCCCACTCTGTGTAATAGAGGAGTGTGGGGTGGGACAGGTCCTGCTCATTTCACCCCAGGAGGCCAACCCTTCCCCCAAGCCTAGGACATTTGGGGGGGGGGGGGAATGGGGGCCTAGATCTTCAGTTCAGCCAGATGTTTCCTATATAAATGATTTGTTCTGCCTGTTCACTTTGGTGGGTGGCCTTTCTTCCCTCCCCCACCAACCAGGCCCCTTCTTCGTCTGCCCCCAGACTCCATCCCCTGGGAACAGCTGAGGTGGGGTCTATGGGTCTTCCCTACTCCTCCCCTTTCTGTTAGTTGTCGCTCCAGCTGGCTGTATTGCTTTTTAATATTGCACCGAAGGTTTTTTAAATAAAGTTTTAAAAAAAGAGAAAGACCAGGAGTCCCTTTTTATGAATGGAGTGGGGGAGGGGCATTAAAGAGCCACACCAACTTCGCTGGAGAGAGTTGGATTAGGACTGAATTTGTTCTTGGAGGGAGACAGATAGTGAATGGGGCTGCCTCACAGCCAGCTATAATTGTGACTGCTCTAGGTGGACAGGAATACTTGCTTCATCCTGTGATCTTCCCACACCCAGAACAGTGTCAGGGCACAGTAGGTGCTCACATGTTTGAGTGACTAGCAGTTAACCTGGTTTACATATTCTCAGCTGTCTTCATGGCCCCATGAGGCAGAGCATGTAAAAACCTCACTTTATAGACAAGACCCTACAACAAAGATGCTTGCTGAGGGTCACAGGGTAAGATGGAACACCTGTGAGCACTTTACCCAGAGTCTTTAAGTGTAATTAATGTATTTGGCTTCATATATATATATCTGACAGCCTTTGCATGCTACAAAGAACTTAAGGAGCAGGGGTCAGTTCTGGATTCATGACAGGGTCACCAAGTTACAAGATCCTCCATAAAAGGAACAAGGCAGCCGTGACTTGGTTTGGCTTTGCTCTACAAAGCAAAAGGTCCTGGGTTTGATTCCTGGTCAGGACACATGCCTGGGTTGAGGGTTCAGGCCCCTGTTGGGGCACATATGAAAGGCAACAGATTGATGTTTCTCACATATCACGTTCCCTCCCTCCCCCTCTCTAAAAGTAAATTTTAAGAAATACTGAAATAAAAAAGGAAGAGATCATTATCAAATGAGATCATGGAATGGGAAGTTTTTTTCCAAGTGAATTTTATTAGTAGTAACAGCTACTACATCATAAGTCCCTACTTAAGTTCTTATGCAGTATTTCTCAACTCCATTAGTTTTTAAAATACAGATTCCGGGTTCCGAAGTCAAGAGGCTCTGCCGGTGGTGGGAGGCTGTCTACCTTTGTATTACTGCGCCCCAGGGTTTGGAAGCGCTGTAGAGACACCCATTCCCTAGGAAACCGCCTCGAAGAAAAAGGCGGTCGTCCTCAGACGGCACCCCCAGGACATGGCCGCGCCAGTGCCTGCCCAGGCCGCCCCCGCCCCCCAACCCCGCCGCCCTCCGTTGGATTGCTTGAGCGCGCGCCCAAGCGGACCCGAGCAGACCCGAGCTGCCCCGAGCGCCCCTCCTGTGTGTTGAAATTCAAACGAGGCGAACTCCCTCCGCGCGGTGCGGCACTGGCAGAGAGGTTGAAGCTGAGTTGAGGTGAACGGGGCAGTGCTCCCAGCACAGGCGAGTAAGAGGTTCCCGGGGCGGGGTCGAACCCGCGGCCAACCAAAGCGGTGGAGACTTAAAAGAGCTCAGATCCCTTCCTCCAACCCCACGATGGCTACCGAGGAGTGGTTCGTGGAGCCCGCGGGCACTGGGGAAACACCTCCCTCAGATGGCTTGGAACCTGGGGCACAGCCCTGCGAAGACCCCTCGAGGTCGACGCCCCCTGCCCGACTTGGGGACGCAGCCCAGGAGGAACTGGAGGACGTTCAGGGGCAGCTGTCCAAGGCCTCCTCCCCTTCTACCCCTCCCCTGGAGCCTCTGGCCTTGGACCCCGGGCCCACACCTCGCCTACCCTTGGACACCATGTTCAGCCCCATCACGGAGCAGCTCCGCTACCTGCTTAAGAAGGCGGATGATTTCCAAAGCTACTTGCTCTACAGGTGATGCTAGACAGGGTCCCAGGATCCCCTTGGATAGAGAGACAGAGGGAGGGTGACGGATAAGCAGGTAGAACACACCAGAGTCACAAACTTAAAAGCCATTAGGAGCCAGGGACGATGAATGAAGCTAGCTGATTAGAAATCCAGTTTGGAAGAATGCCATATGTGTACCATTTGAGGTTAGGGAGTGTCTGATATTATGTGGGCACCAGGTTGCCAAATCTCTAGGACTTTTTTCAGCTTTTAATTGATGGCTTAGGTTTTGGACCCTGGGCAGGCTAAATAAAACCTATCTGAGCCAGATTTGACCTGCTGGCTGCCAGTTTGAGACCCCAAAGAATGTCATTCCCAGCCCTTGGAAAAAGGGACTGATTCTGGGAGGCTGTTTAAACCCTAGGTTTCTGGGCTCCATCCTGCAGAGAATTTTGAGTCAAAAATCAGTTATGGGATTCAGGTGTCAGCATGCTAACAAGTGTTTCAAATAGTTGTGATGCAGTCTGTCCTGGAAGATGCTCTGACAAAGGCCTGGCACTGGGGGGTGGGACCCTTGTAACAGAGGTCCAGATCAGGGACAAAGGTGGAGGGTGAATAGAATGGGAGAAATGAGGGGGGATGAGGAACCCCAGATGAAGGTCCTCTTCTCCCTTTAGCAGGGACCGAGTTCAGAAGGAACAGCTGGCAAAGGCCATGCCCACCTTCTTAAAGATGTGTGAGCCCTACTTTCTGTACCTGGAGGCGGCTGCACGGAGTGTGCCCCCCATCTATGGAGGCTTGCAGGAGCTGGTTCGAAAGGGGGTGTGTGGGGCCATTTTCTTAGACCCCATGCCCCTTTTTTCATCTCTCAGGCTGGGGGTGGGGAGGGTGGGGTGTAATCCTGGCAGGTCAGCTAATCTTATAGTGTCCCCTCTTCCATTAAGCTATTGGAGATCTCCCAACAGCTGACCCTACGCCTGGAACAGCTGGTGCTCATGTATGCCTCCTTTGGGTTTGTGGATCTGGAGGAGACAGACCCCCTAAGGTAAAAGGGTGGGAGACTGGGATTGGTTGGGGGTAGAGGGGTCTAGGGCACAACCTCCTTTCCTACTCTTCCATCTCCTGCCAGCATCTCCTGTTTCTTCTGCGGGAGGTTCTCCATCAGTCCTTCCCATGAGGTGTCCATCTTCAGATACTGTGCCCCTGCTGCCTACACCGCCAGCCGCTTTCCCCGGTACCTCTATAAGAAGATGCGTTGGAACCTGGAAACTACCCAAGAGCCCAGCAGCCAGGGGCAAGATTCCCATGTGGATTAGTGAGTCTGCTTACCAGAATCAAAGTCCCCACCCCCTCCATGGAGAGTGCCAATATGGGCCACTGAACCATCAGCATCAAGGTGTGGAAAACCAAGCAGGAAACCATGAACCTTTGAAAGGCCAACCTCACCTTTTAAAAAATTCATCCCCCAATCAAAAATAAAAGTCCTCATCTTAAAAATAGTCTGGCAGGGAGAAAGGGCCCCAGTATTGAGTCATACACCTCTATCTAGAACTTGAAGCAACTTCTGATGAGTTTCTACCTTACCTCCAAAATTAAAGTCCTAAACAGAAGAAACTAGGAAACTGCTTACTCTTAATCACCATCTCTTCCCCTCCCAGCTACTTCCTGTGCTATCGAGATACATGGGAAGACACAGGCAAGAGTTCGGCCAATTCATGCGCCCAGATTCAGAAGCTGTGGTCTATCGGTCGATGGGTGCCCCTAGGACCAGCTGAAGATGACCTTTATTCCTGGTAGGAGCTAGGGCAATGGTAAGGTTGGCGTGGGCTCTGGAGGGTCGGGCAGAACCCCACCAAAAACCATCTACCTCCCCCAACATTGTTAACCTTGGTAATAAAGAGAGCATTTTATTGTGCCCTGAAAAACTCATTGAGGTCTATACTTATTAGCCCCATTTTACAAAGAAACAAGTGCTCAGGGAGGTTGTTACCTGCCCAAGGACACACAGCTAGCTAGCTGAGTGATTGGCCAGGTCAGGGATAAATAGTTCAGCCTCCCAGAGCTATTACCCCTCTAGGTTTCTCATCAACAAGGAAACCACTTTCCCCCAGAATGCTTCCCACCCTCAGCTGAAACAAAGCCTCTTTCAGCCACAACCTCTCACTCGAGGGGAGAGGCTCCCGAGAAGCAGGAGGTGCTCACGTCCAGGCTTGTCTGTCCCCGGCCCCTAGGATTGTGTGTCCGCAGCCGCCTGGAGACTACCAGCAGCTGCTCACCATTGGCTTCGAGGAGCCGTCTCACATGCTAGCCACCGACCTGCTGGTGCAAATCCTCACGGGCCAGGCAGGCCCCGCCAGGTCCCCGAGCGCGACCGGCCCCACGGCGTGGGCAGCGCAGGGGTCTTGAACCTGAGAGAAGGTGGGAACTGGAGTTGACAGTTCCAAAGTCCAGGAGAGGAGGCAGGAAGGGACTCAATCGTTCTTCAAGCGCAGCTCGGCTTCACCTTCTAAGGGGCCAGGCTGAGCTGGTCCGTTCACACCGGGTCTGGCCTGGCCGCCGGGCCCAGTGTGCGAACACATTAGTTTTGTATTAAATAAAAGAAAGAAAAGAGGTCACAGACTCAGCATCCGCTCGGAGCGCCGCACCCCTCCTCTAGGGGAGATAAGGCCCCGCCCACTCGTGCCATCTTCTGGGAAATGTAGTTTTGGGTAATAAAACAAGGTTCCATGGACCTGTGGACAAGAGCTCTGGGCATGCGCAAAGCGTACTTGAAGCAAAAAGGGAAGCATTGGTGCCTGTCAACAACCGGAACCCAGAAAACCGCAAGTTTCGGGTAGCAGGAATATTCAACGCCCGTTGGGAGCGGGGTTTGTGGGGGTGGGGTGAAGGGACCCTTAGGGTCACGCCCACTCGCATATTTTAACCCGGAAGTGATTTCTTTGTAACATAAAAGACCATATTTCCCAACGTGCCCCAGGATAAGGTCCCTTAATCGGTTTCCTAAGAGCCGAGGTCAGATCTACCTATTCTAGACTGTGGGGTCTCGGACCGGGCAGGTCGCGGTACCTCGCAGTGTGTCCGGGGCGCAGGTGGGATGGGATAGCTGCAAAGAACTACAACTTTGGATCTCCAAAGCCTCTCATCCCAATTTTGGACTGGAGGGGATCCCGGGTTGAGACAGTTGAACTCACCTGTCCAAAGCTACGGCGAGCAAGTAGCGGATCCTGGACTCAGCTCCCCCGGATCACAAATGGTCCCTTGCGAGGTGAAGGGGTGTCCTTCCTGGCCTTCTATCACTCAGTTGCAAGTTACGCCCTTTAAACTAAGGAATCCCTTTTGGTCTCCCGCATCCCTGCATTTTCAGAGTCGGAGGAGAGACCAAGAGCCTTGCTTTTAGGCTTTGAGCAAAACACTCACTTACCTAATAGTCCCTGGCACGTAGTATTATCATAAGCCCCAGTTTACATAAGACACAAACGGATGTGAGGGGTGAGTGAATCAGGATCGGACACCAAAACCCTTGTTTTGGGGAAGAGGGGGCTTTTGGTGACAGTTTCTGACTGCATCAAGGATATTTTCATCCACAACCCAGGTCAGGTCTAAATGAATTCAGGGGGGTTCTGAAGCTCCCTAATACTGATTTGAGGTGTCCCCTATGAAGATTTCTCCCAGCTGTAAAAGTCTATAGACTAGCCTGGTTCAACAGAAATAGTATAAAGTGTGAGTCATGTAATTTCAAATTTTCTAGTAGCCACATTAAAAAAGGGGTCAGATTAATCGTAGTGATATTTTTATTTAACCCAATATCTCCAAAATATTTCAATATATAATCAATGTAATATCCCCCCCACACCTTTTTTGGTACTGAGCCTATGAAATCTGTTATTTTACACTTATAGTACATCTCAATTCAGATTAGTTACTCGCAGCTTTAGACTGTCTCCCTTAAGGTAAATCCACAGGCCACTTAAGACTAAGGTTTCCAGTGGGCGATGGCAGAATTGGGAGAGGAAGGAAACAGGCTTGACTTCCTGGGTCCTGTCTACACCCATGATTCTCCAACTTTAGTGTCACTAAGAATCACATGGAGGTTTTGATCATTAAGTCTGGGACAGGGCCCAAGAAGGTGTGTTTTTAACAAGTTCCTAAGCAATGCTGGTGCCGCTAGTCCAGGCAGCACACTTTGAGAACTGCTAGCCTACATCTACATCATGGCTCTCAAACATGACTCCATGTTAGGAGCACCTGGGAAGCTTTACTGATGCCAAGACCTCCCTTAGATTCTGATTTACTTGGCATAAGTGTTCCTCAGGTGATTTTAATCTGCAGGAAAGTTCAAGAAAGCAGATCTGCACTTAAGCCACACTGTCAACTCTTTACATACATAGTTCTTGGCTGACCTACTGGGAATTCAGAACTGGATCTGGGTGTTTCCATTTTCACCTTGACAGTGCTAACTTTCCTGCCTTTCTCTCCAGTCTTCCCAGAGTCAAGGTCAAGCATATTGTCAATGTGCTGATAATGGGGTTGGGTGGTGGGCTCAGCTGCTGTTGGGGTGCAATGCTGTATGAGCAAGCATTCTTCTATCCTTCATTAGCCATTTGTTGTCCCTATGAAGATTCCAGCCTGTTGCTGGACCCAGGGTATACAGAGCTGGACAAAACCAAGAGTTTAAACAATGACTCTAAAATGTTTCCTGGGTCTCACTGCACCTCTAAGAAGCTGATATACTAAAACCACAGAATATAACTGCAGAGATACAATTTACAACCTGGGGTGTTCTCAGAATGTCTTGAACCCCTTGTCTTGGGACAGAGAATTAAGGAGGGTTTGCTAATTGACAACCACAAGCCCTATTGCACACAGGTGTTGCTTGCTGCCTCCTCTTGCACCACCCCCTCCCCCTTTTTAAGTTTTCTAAATAGTCACAATTATTTAAAGTTTAGTAGATTTCTTTTAGAAAGCAGAAGCTCTGGCACCACTTAATTCATAACTCACTCATTGGTAGCAGTGCTAATATGGAGGAACACTTAACTGCCCACTGAAAGGACACCTCATCTCTCTCCTCAATATTTGCTTGGGGCCACGGGCATAGGAGGTTTGCAAGCACTGGGCAGATTATAAATGGCCTTGTGTGCCCTTCTGAGGAGGTTTGTGTGTGTGTGTGTGTGTGTGTGTTTTGCTTTAGCTACTGTTTACAACCCATGGGCAGAAACAACCCCTTATCACCTCTGTCTAGCCAGCGCCCAGCACAAGGCACGCCGTTGGCACCAATAAATGTTGACGAAGTCTGGAATGGAGGGCCTGAGGTCATTGATCTAAACGCCTCAGTTTGCACCCCCGCCGCCAGGGGGCATTAGGACCCAGCAGGGCCGGGGGAGACCGGCAGCCCCGGAATAGGGCGTTAAGGGCACTTTCTGCATTCCGTCGGTGCCTCCTGCGGCTTTCTCCTCTGCTTTCTGCGCTCCTGCCCCACCCCAGATCAAGAGGAGCCAAAAGAAAACAGCCCTCACTGCCCAGAAGGAAGAAACTTTATTGGGGAGTGGGGACAACTGAGGCGGTGACCCTGGTCCTCTTAACAGTCAAGGCCGGAGGGAGAGGTTAGGTAGGTGGAGAAGGGCTGGACAGTTTCACTGGCTGGGTGGGGAATAACAGTTTTATAGAGAAAGTGGTCAATTTCACAAAGTCAAGTTAAGGGTGGGCTGGTAGAGTTCATCTTCCCCGGTGCAGATCTCTGGCCCCTCTCCAGGACTTCTGCTTATCCAGAGGACACTCCTGGGCGCCTCCGTCCTTTGACGGGCATGTTACTTCCGGCCGGGGACCCCAGCCCGCTCTAACCTCAAGGCTTCCGCTCCTCCTGGGAAGAGGGAGTCAGTCGGAACACCCAGGCGCAGGGTGGGGCGATTTGGGCCCCAAGACCACCTCCTCATCACCCCTGGGCCGCGCCTGGAACTTTGTGTGCTAGCCCAGAGTGACTTCCCAGAGGCGCAGGGATGCACTTTCCCTGGCCCAGCGTAGTGGCGCTGAGGGGCCTTGTGTTTGTAGGGGGGGAGGGGTAGCGACAAGCGCCTGAGGTAAGAGGGAAATGGGGGTCCCACCTGCTCCAGGCCGTTCTCCGAAGCCTTTCTGCGGGGAGGCCAGATCACTGCCAGCTTTCCATCGCCCCTGATTGCTGCGGAGAAAAGACACTCAGTCGAGGTCTTTCCTCCTCTCACCAGCTGGAGGTGGCCAGGACAAAGGAAGCCAGCCGCACCCCTTAAATACACACAGGCATTCACACACACACACCCCACTACCCCCAGGAAGCCTCCATTCTGCAGGAGGAGGCAAGCAAACCCAGAGTAGGGAGGTAGGAACCCGAAAATTGAGGACGATGCAGGAATCGCGGAACCCAGGCAGAGTTCTCTGGGACCCAACAAAAAGAAAGACATCTGGAATCCTCCCTTCCCCTATCACGAGCCTAGCTGAGGTGTATCTGGGAGTTGATCACTCCGAGTGGGAAGTGGAGAACAGAGTGGGCAGCCCAGAATGGGTGAACAGGGAACGGAAAGTTGAGAGGGAGTACCAGGTATCTGGGAACCAGGGAGGAACTCCAGAGGGACAGAGAGGGACCACTGGAGTTGGGCAGTCGGGGAGGGGGGCCCCTGCGTCCAGGCACGGGTGGCTTACCCATTAGGCTCGGCGCGGGTTCCTTGATTTCCGCGGTGCCATAGACGCTAAGCCTCTGGCGCTGCAGCTCCCGCTCGCGCTCCTGCGCCTCGCGCACCTCCAGTTCCAGCAGCGACGGTGCGATGGGTGGCGGGGCTCGGGCCAGCACCGGGCACCGGCCCTGCACGGCCGAAAGCGGCCGGCTTCCGTGCTCCAGCAGTCGCTGCCGCCCCGCGCCTCCCTCAGACGCCGGCGAGAAGCCGCACTCACCCGCGGCCTCGAAGAAGCGCATGAGCTCGTCCAGCGGCTGCGGAGGCGGCCGGGCGCGCGGCTCTGGGGTCGTGGGGCGCGCCAGCGCCGCCTGCCGGTGGGCCTCCCGCTCGATGTCTCGCTGCATCTGCGCGCCCGCCCGCGCGCGCTCCAAGGCACGCGGGAGCGCGGGGCCCGGACCCGGCAAGCTGAGCACCGGCTTCAAACGCAGCTCAACGAGTTCGCGGCCCGCGCGACCTGGGCTCAAGCCTCGGCTTCGGCGCAGGCTCTCCTCGCGTTCGCAGCTGCGGCGGATTTCGCGCTCGATGGGCGTCTCCATGAGCGGCTATTCTGAGACTGTTGGGGGGGTCTCGGGGAACAGAGGAAAATGCTGCTGGGGGGCTTCCAGGTCTGACCCGGAGGAGGAAGTCTAGGGATCCTGAGGGGGAAACTTCCCGGGACCCCGGCGCTTCGCGTTTCGAATGGCTCGGAGTCGCTGCTACCTGGCCCGGGAGTCTCAAAGCTCCCAGGTGGGCACGGACCCGGGAGCTCTGCGTCTGGCCCCGCTAATGGCTCGAGCACTTCGCTATCTTGCTTGTGGGTCTCCGCGTCCTGGTCTACAGAGGACACGGGTACCTTGCCGCCTGTCCAGGGGACCTAGGTTACCTGCCCTGCGACACGCCCAGGGACTTCGCTGTCTGACCCCGGGGGCTCTGGGCCCCGCTCTTCGGGCGACCCCAGGGCTCCACTCTCCGGCCCGGGGGCCTCGGTGTCCAGGGTTGGGAGCAGCTCGAAAGTCTGAGTTTCTAGCGCCGGAGTTTTGATGGCCACAGCTGGAACGCAGGGCACCTATGGCCGCAGTCGCCGCCCGCGGGTTCCAGGGCGTCGCCCGCACCGGCCTCGTCTCTGACCCAACCCCTGGCCTCCAAGAACGGCCCCCGGGGGCAGGGCCGGGCACCACCCCCTGCACCTGCCCTGAGGACTCGGGCCCCGCCCCGGCCACGCCCTCGGGGCGGGAGCGCCTCCGCTGGGCACCGGATTTTGTCCATCGGCGTGTTTCGGGTCAGCTCAGGGCACCGGACTTTCCTAGACTCGGTCCACTGGTGGGGCCAGTCTGGGGGCCGACTCACCCACCGGGCTCCACCCTGGCACCTTTTCATCCACATGTCCCTGGTATTGCCAGGAGGCATAACCCCAGCCACGAGCCAGGCTGGGCCTCTGAGCCACAGGTCCTCCAGTAGGGGTATCCCCGGAAGACATCATTCTGGGGCCTTGCCAGTCCCGCCCAGCCTGTGCCAGAAGGCAGCGACGCCCCAGCCTCTAGGCTGTCCATCTACGTTCCACCCCTGCGGCGCACAGCTCAGGCTGGAGGGGGCGCCTGAAGCATTGACGCCAAGTACCTGCGCTCAGCGAGGATCCCAGCGGTGGCCACCGCTCGCGCCAAGTCCAGAGGCCGCTTCCTTTGACCCTCTCCAGGAAAAGTCCGTGAGGTGTTCGCGGCCAAGTGCACGCCCAGATTAAGGGAAGAGAGAGGAACAGATCCAGCGTACCCAGGGCTCAGCGGAGTGACTGTGTTTAGAAAGGCGGTCACCTTGGGCTCAGGCAGCTGGGAAGGCCCAGAGACGGATCCAGGCTTGCAGAAGATAGCAGCTTCCTGCAGCTGGTGCCAGATCCTGGCCCTCCCCCTGAGAGACCCGCCCCCAGGGACATTGTCCACTGTCTTCCCCCAGGCTTTCTCCGAACCTCCCTACTGACCCTGACCATTCTAGGGCGATTGGGAAGAAAGCTATATTTACTAGAGAAAGTGGTGGGGCTACACAGCCTCAGAAACCCTCAATAATCCAACTTTCTGACCATTTCTCCCCCCAACTCTCTGCCTACTCTGGTGACTACCCTCTCTTTCCACCCTCTCATTCAGCAATCTACTGCTTCTCACAAACTGCTGATCTCTTCCCTCTGACCATCTGACCTCCTTCCTCTGATCCTATTGACTCAACTGGAATCGGGCCCACCTGGGTTCACCCCACCTATGACCTGAACAGGTTACCAGCCTTCTCCAAGGCTTAGGGGGTTTTGTTTGTTTGTTTGTTTTTGTTGCTTTTTTTCCTTTAAGTCTCAGTTTTCTTGTCTGTAACATAGGGATAGTAGTACCTACTCGCTTAGGAGTTGATGAGGATTAAAGCTGTATTTCTTGGAAGAGATGTCTCTTTAGTGGCCTTTCCACTTTATCACCTCTGGCTCTCCTCTGGTCATGTTAACCCAGTTCTTGGTCCCACCATCCCACTGAGCCTTCTCCATCCAAGGACCCTGATGACCTCCGTTTGTCAGACCCACCCACTGGCTCCCCTCTGACTTTTCTCTCCATTAGCTCCTTGGTCTCCAGGGACACCACCCTCTCCTAGTTTTCCTCCTACCTCCAGAGCACCCCTTTTCAGACTTCCGTTCACCTGTACCAACAAGCTTTCTTCCCCTCTGGCTTCCACTGGGGTTGGCTGATGGGGGAGAGGAGAGTGAGGTCAGCATGTTTATCCCATGTGTCCTCAGTTGGATACAGTTGGCTGTGTCTCCACTGTAGGTAGCAGCTCTGCACAGCAATCTCAATCTCTCTCTCTCTCTCTCCTTCTCTCTCTCTCTCTCCCTCCCTCCCTCCCCCACCCCCACAAGGCCAAGGGGTGCCAAGGAGTGGTAACTGCTCCCAGCTGTTACTAACCCAGGGTGTGTGCACAATGCTTTGATTGTTTCCCTACACCTTAGGGAAACCTTACTTAATAGAGTAAACTGACTCTATTAAGTTCTCATCCATTACTCAGTTTGAGCACGCAATCTCTTTCCTGCCAACACTGGGACCCTGACAGATCCCAATCTCATGCTTTAAACACTGTCTCTATGCTGATGTTTCCAAAATTTACATCTCTTGCTCTGACTTCTGTCCAAGGTTTTGGACTTACAGCCAAAAATAGTCTTGTGTCTAATAGATATGTCAAACTGAACACTTTCAAAACCAAACTCAGTTTCCTTCCACTCTACTCCCCCTCACTATGTATGGCAACTCACCCATTCAGGTTTTCATGCCCAAAACCTAGGTGTCAGCCTGAATTTCTCTCTCCCTCAGCCCCCGTCCCCCACTCCAATCCATCTGGATTAGATTGCTGTTGGATCTTTTGGCTCAGCCTCCAAAATATTCTGAATTTGTCCATTTCTCTCCACCCTCATCCTAGTCACTTCACCTTCCTCCAATGCTTCTCCACCAAACTTAGAAGAAAAATCCAAACTCCCTACCTCTGCCCAAAGGCTCTGCCCACTTCTCAGATCTCATCTTGTAACAATCTCTCCCTGGATCACTCCTTCATTCCAGCCTTTGTGCTTCCCTCAAAACACCCATTGTATTCCCACCTCAGGGCCTTTGCACTTGTCTTTCCTTCTTCCTGGAATGACATCATATGGCTGGCTTGTACTTATTCAGGTCTGGGCTCAAGTGTCACTTCTTCAGAAAAGTGGTCCTTGCCCTGGCTGGTGTGGCTCGGTGGATTGAGCATCAGACTGTGAAGCAAAGGGTTGCAGGATTGATTACCCATCAGGGTACATGCCTGGTGGGGGACATGTGAGAGGCAACCACACATCAATGTTTCTCTCCCTCTCTTTCTCCTTTCCTTCCCCTCTCTCTAAAATTTTTTTAAATCTTTTTTTTTAAAAAGTGGTCCCTGATCATCAAGCCTACATCATACACAACCCTCTCCATAACTCTATCCCTGTTGTTTTTCTGTAACCCATCCTATACTGTAGTATAGGATGGTATAGTATTGGTTATCACCAATCACCTTTATTTATTTATTTGTATATTATCTATCTCCCACCACTAGAAAGTGAGTTGCATTACAGCAATTTCAGTATTTCAGCTTGTCTTTCCCATCCCTACACCCAATTCCCCCATGCCTAGAACAGTGCCTAGCACAAAGCAGTTGCTTGATACTTACTAGGCCTACATCAATGTTGGGAATAAAGAAATAAGTCAGATTTGGCAGTCGCAAAAATTATAAACAGGACAGTCTTGCCTCAGTGTGGAATCCAGGACAAGAGTACAAAGGGAAACCTCTATACTATACATCTCAATCATTAACAGTTATAAAATTATCAACCTAAAAATAAAGGCCGAAGTGAGAGGCAACAAGCATTTATTTGAGATCCAAAAGTATAGCTATTTGGGAAGCACTGATTCAGACAGAAACCCAACCAGTGTTCCAATTAGGAGACAGAGGCAAGGGATATTTATGAGAAAAGGAAGGGGGGTACAGTTATACCAATAGAAGAAAGGCATTTCTATTGAAGCAGATGAGCTTAACTTAGTGATGCTAATTCTAAACAATGTTTTAAAATTTCAGCCCAGTAGTCATTGGTCCTGTAGTCATAGATCTGCTTTCTCATTATCTTTGCAAACATTCCTTTAGGGCACAATGTTGCTTTAGGCCCAGCCCAAAGGTTACTCAGCCCTGTGTTAACATTCCCAAGGTTTGAGGGGGAAAGAGGGTGCAAGGCAGTTCCTCTGGGGTGGCAGCTCTAGCTCCATTTCAAAAGTGGCTTCGTTTATATTGTTGTTATTATATTTACAAAATCAAGATATGAGCAATTAAATAAAATGTATTCTTGCCTCCAAAAGGTGGGAACAACCCATATGTTCACTGACAGTTGAATGGATACACAAAATGTGGTCCATCCACATAGTGGAGTATTATTCGGCCATAAAAAGGGATAAAGCATTTACTCATGCTAAAACATTGTGTTGAGTGAAAGAAGCCAGACACAAAAGGTCACATCTATGATTCCATTGACATTAAATTTCCAGAACAGGCAAACCCATAGAAACAGCAGATTGGTAGTTGCCAGGGGCTGGGGAAGGGGGAAAGGGGAGTGACTACTCATGGGGAAGGGTTTCCTTTGGGGTGGCAAAAGTTGTATAGCACTGTGAATGTACTAAATGTCACTAATGATAAATTTTGTGTGTATTTTACCACAATTAAAAACCAATGTTAAAAATATGTTCTCCCTTCCTATCACGGCAAATATACTTTCCGAATGACCGAGAAGACCAGCTTAATTGACAACAATTTGAATCCCTAGGAATTTTGCATTAGAATTTGGGGTACAGGGAAACCCCAGTCTTCCGTCTGGCCCCCTTTGCCTCCCACCTCCAGCTCTGCCCTACATAGCAAGGAGCTTTGTGCATGCACCTGAGGACCCAGTCCTACATGGACAAGCTCCTTCCTCACCCCTCTCCCAACAGCTGTCTTTGGCCTCTTCTGGGGTCAGGCTGGGCTGAAGTGGCAGGGCGAGGCACACCCTAGCTTCATGGTCTGCCCTCAGGCAACTGAAAGCCTTCCCAGTGAGCTCAATACTACTGGAGCAGGGAATTCTGGGGCCCCAAGTAGGATCTAGAAGTGGAAGTTGCAGGATGTAGGTGGGCCCCTTCCCTTTGCCCCATGGGAAAGTCTCAGCTGGAGTGCGCTCTCTAAAGCAGGGAGCACAGGGCAAGGACCTTTTTATTCCAGGCTCCTGTCTTGGAACTGCAAAGTTGTGACCAAGGTTGTGATGAGGGAAGCACTGGAGACTAGGGGACACCAGACTGGAAAGTAGGTGCTTTCCCCAAGGAGCGGTGAAATGAAGTGTGAGGTCAGCTGAGAAAAGGGCTGCTGGCACTTTAAGAATGCCATGGGGCTCAAAACAGAAATCCTTAAGATTTGGGTGGGAAGTTCTCTGGACCTTCCTCATCAGGACCTCACCCCTGCTATAGCGTGTAAGGGTCCCAGGTCCTGAAGACCGCTTGATCTAATTCTCCCACTTCACAAAAGGGGAAACTGAGGCCTAGAAACCTGGGGTGAGTTGCCTACAGTTACCCAGAGCCCAGATCTCCTGGTTCCCATGGTGCTCAGAATCCTCTAGCTAGATCAGTCCCCCCCTCCCCACCCCAGAGCCAGGGTCCCAGAAGCGAGGGCAGTAAGTACTTTGTGAGAGTAGCCAACATGCGTGGTGGGCAACGATGCTCACATGCATGTGGGGTACCCTTGGTGGGCAGGCAAGACATGAGGTGTCTGTCGTGCCAAGGAGAGCTGCCATTCTCTGAGGGGGGCGGTCCTTGACTCCCCACTCGGGTCCACATACCCCACCACGCATGTGAGAGCATATTTACCAGGAGGCAGCCGAGTGCAGCAAGGAGGCCAGTGGCTGGTAAATAATTTATCAGGACAGCTGATAGTTCCTCCCCAGAACTGCCCGCCAGCCCCCAGCCCCCCTCACCCCATGCACCTCCCGCCTCCCAGCCCAAACCAGCTGGACCAGCTCTCCCGGTGCCTGACTGCAGCCCCCCCTCCTACCAGACAAGTCACAGCCTCCAGGGCACCTTCGGGCGGGCAATCGGGTGGTGGGTCCTGATCTCTCGGAGACCAGAACGTGGGATTCTGGGCAGAGATGGCCCTGCAGAGCCAGGTGTGGTCTCCGGCCACACCCATGTAAGTGTCCAGGGTCAGGGGGGCAGGTGGGCAGGGCCTGGGAGGGGTTCATGGGGGAGACAGGCCTTTCTACCGGGATGAGAACGACCAAGGGGGAATGGAGGGATATCAGCTGCCAGCCTCAAAGGCTCTTTGATGTCCTCCTCCCCAGAGAGTCAGATGAGAGAAATGAACCCCTACCCCCTTCTTTTGGGGGATTTTCCGCTGGTAGGCTTCAAGCCCAAAGTCCAGCCTGGGGGCGGTAGGGGGGCAGGGAATGACGCGGCCCCTCGCTCAGTGTTTTGCCTCTAGGAACACCCCTCTGCATCTAGGGTGGGAGGAAATGCTTGAAATCCAACAGAAAAAGTTAATAGCTCCTAAACTGGGAAAGATGATGGCAACATTGAAATGATCACTTGCTTAATGAAATGGCCACCAACTGCTCCTGGTGGCAACAGGCCACAGCTATGAACGCTGCTCTTGTAGAGATAGAGATAAACAACCTGGAATGCATGTACAGAGTATTTTAATATTTGAAGTGTGAGGGCCTTTTAAAGTAGGAGGATGGAGGGGCTTCAGAGGTTTGTAAAACATTCTGGAAAATGGGCTACCCAAGGAACCCCAATTTGGTTTCCTCACTCTTTTGGGTCCCCCATTACATTATTCACCAACTACAAACCTGGTAGCCTAGCAACGGGAACCTGATCCCCCCCAGCAAGGAACAGGCCAGGAGATTACATCTTGGGGATGGGACAGCAGAGGGGGCACTTCAGCCCTCCCCCAGAGGCAAATTTAGCAGGGCGTCTGGCCTTCCTGCAAAGCATGACTGACTTCAATCCCCTGCCCCAGTGGAAATCACAGGCCCCCCCAGGCTGATCTCTGGCCTCTTGACTGCCAAAACAGGGTGCAGGACCCCATCTCTCTCCC
Organism: Desmodus rotundus; assembly: GCF_022682495.2. NCBI lineage: Eukaryota > Metazoa > Chordata > Mammalia > Chiroptera > Phyllostomidae > Desmodus > Desmodus rotundus. The sequence goes on along the minus strand of NC_071395.1, from coordinate 44,953,871 downwards.
TCAGAGTTCCCAGTGTTTGGGGCCCGAGAGCTTCCAATTCCAATCCTGACGCAGTGACCTTGGACACGTCTTTTTGCCACTTCTTGGAGCCTCAGCTTCCCTATCCATAAAATGGGGACAAGAATACTACTTACCTCCTAGGATCCTTGGGAGTATTCAGTGAGTTATATAGGTAAAGCATTTCACAGCACCTGGCACACGGTATGCACTGGCTAATGGTTGGCTGATTTTATTCTCAGTTGGAATGTCAACTCAGCAATGAGTCGACTACAGTGTCTCAAGATCAGGGCAGGGAAGAGGAGGGGAGGTAGCTGTGGTAGCCTGTTGGAAGCCCCACAGAGCACTTAGAGTACTATATATAGTAAGTACTAAATATGTACTGATATTATAGCTTCATGGTGTGGCCACAGATCTGGGAGGCCCTGCTTGAGTTTGGGCAATGAGGCTAATACTCACCCAATAGTGTTAGTGCTTAAATTAATAAATGTTTGAGACCCTGTGCACACTCTGGTCTAAGAGTCCAGGACAACAGGCAGATACATATGTCCTTCTAGGTATTGGCCTGTGAAGCACCTGCACAGGTGCATGCTCAGTGCATGTCCATGATGATAGGTTAATACAGTGATGACTGTCTACTAAGCGCCCTGCAGTACTGCAGTCAGCTTCCAGTTTCCAGAGGGAGACCAGATGGGGCCAGGGGTGGCCCTGGAGGATGTGAAGCAGGATCCTGGGATGCTGCAAGGAGGACAACGATGGGAGTATCTCAGGTTAAACCTTAAATAGCAAATCCTCCTCCTCTCCTTTCAGCTCAGAGTCCAAGGCTAGGTAGGCAGCATGACTTGGTGACCCTTGCCCCCTGGGGGGTAGCAGAGGGAGAGGGCAGCTCTGGAGTTACCATGGCAATGGTGAATGTCCACAGTGGTGGGATGGACACTTCTCTCTCCAGACTCCCTCACCCCCAGAGCTTAAGGGATCCTAGGTAGGAGCCAAAATCCAGAGAGGGTTTGGAATTGGAAAGAGACACAGACTGTGGGGGGGGCCTGGCAGAATTTGAGTGTTTCTGTAGGATGGACTGTGAATGGTTATTATAACTAATCATAAGTATTATTAATCATGGGAATTATTAAAGGTATTATGAATAATAACCTTTGCTACTGCTTTTGGAGTACTATGTCCTAAGTTTTTTCCTGCATGGATACTTCCTTGTTAGGGCATCTCTCTGCAAGGTCAGGGTCAAGCTAACCAGGCCCATTATAAAACCAGGCCCAGATGAGGAAACTGAGGCTCAGAGAAGTGATGTCAGACCTAGGAAGGGTTTCAGCTCAACTGTCATGGTCTCTGCCCCTGCCTCCTCACAGGACCCCTGCCCTTTGCTCCAATTCCTCCCAGGTGCAAAGGGGAAATAGAGGAAATGCTGGGCTCTAGTTGCTTCCCAAGTAGCTCAAGGATCTTGGCTCAGAGAGGGGCATTCAAGAGGCCAGTCTGCTGAGGGTGGGGCGGTGGGAGACCCCCTCCGAACCCTCTGTCCTCTCTCCACAGGCCCATGGCCGAGAGCTCCCTCTACCGGCAGCGACTGGAGGTCATCGCAGTAAGTGACTCCCTGTGCGCCCCGCCCAGCGCCCTGGGCAACTCCAGCCTTGCCCCAGGCCTCTTTCTCGCCTCCCTTGTATGGGGCGGGGGGGGGGGGGGGGGGGGAGATGGCCTAACCTTGTTAAGTGGAGCAGCACCCTCAGCTCCATCCCTTCCTGGGGCGTCCCACCTAAATCCTCAGGCCCCTCTTCTCTCCAGTTCCTCTCTCTGGTCACCGCCACCCCCAAAATGATGAGGCTGAGGACCTCCCCCCAGCCCGTACGTCCAGAATCTGCAACATCCAATGCTGCATTCTTGAACTTCGACCTCTTCCAAACATCCCGTGTGTTAACCCCATTTCTCGCTAACCATCTCGCTAATCTCTCTGAACCCCCCCTCATATCTAAATGATCATCTCTTTGGATCCCAACCTTCTGACCCCCACCCATATTTGTACCCCATCTTTCTAAACCTCCACCTCACTAGCCCCATCTCTCTGTTTCCCACCTCTGCACCTCCATCTCTCTGGACCCCATCTCCACATCCCAGTCTCGCCGAACTCCATGACTGCATCTCCATTCCGGACCCCCATCTCATTAGCACCCTCCCTTTGATCCCCTTATCTGGACCCCCATCTCTGAGCCCCATCTCTCTTGAACCCCATATCTCGGGCCCCCACAGGTCTGTCTCCCCGCTAGATGCCCATTCCAAGGTTCTCCCGCCACCCAGTCACAGACCCCTCCCATTCGGTGTGGGCCAGGCCTCTGCAGAATCCGGGCGCGGCAGGCCCCGCCCCCTCCAGCCCCGCCCCCACTGCTGCTGAGTCAGCGCCTCCGCAGCCCCTTCCCCGCCCCGGCCCCCGACGTGCGCCCCAGAGCCCTGCAGCCCCGGGAACCTCCCGCGAGTCCAGGGGAGGAGGGAGGGCAGAAAGGGAGGAGGCGACCCCGCCCGCCCGGCGGCAGCTCGGTCCTCCGTGCGCAGGAGAAGCGGAGGCTGCAGGAGGAGATCTGTGCAGTGCGCGGGGAGCTGGAGGAAGAGAAGCTCCGCGTGGAGCGGCTCAAGGTTGGTGGCAAGTGGGGGAGCCTGCCTAGCCTGGGCCAGGAAGTGGGTGAGGGGGTTCCAGTGAGAGTCGGTTCGCAGGACCATAGGACCCTCTGTCTAATTATGGGGGAGCAGTTGGGGCCACTGGTCCCAGCTTTGGGGGTGGCTGCCCTTCTCTGTTTGTGAGTGGGTGATGGTGATATTCCACCTTTGGGAAGAATATGGGGACAGTGAAGGTGTCTGTCCAACTTTGGGATGGGGAGGAGCCAAGAGAGACATTGATTTTACCTTTGGGGATGTATGTCCCATTCTGGAAGGGTTGTGGAGGTTGATGGGTGTTTTTCTCAGCCTGGGGAAGCTGTGTGCTGGTAATGGGGTATCTGTCCCACCTAACAGTGTTGGGGGGGGCAATGAGGGCATGTATCCCAGCCTGAGGGAGAACTGTCTGTCCCATCTGGGTGATTGTGGAGTTATAAGAAATCTGCCCAGCCTTTGGGGGGGGGTGGGAGGGGGGACTTACACAGGGCAGGGAAACCCAGCTGGAGCCCCTTTCCATGCCCAGAGAAAGTCTCTTCGGGAGCGGTGGCTAATGGACGGGGCTGAGGGACATGAGGGACCAGAGGATGCCACCTTGCAGGACCCTCAGTCCCCCGAGGGCCAGGCACAGGCCCGCATCCAGAACCTGGAAGACAGCTTGTTCACGTGAGTGGGGTCTCTGCCTGCCACATTGGCCCCTGCCTGGTCAGGCCAGAACCCTGGGCCCACTCTCAGGAGGTGGCAAATTGAGACTGGGGTGGGAGGGTCCATTGAGCCTGGGGACTCAGCTCCCAGCAGCCTTTCTTCTTCCAGGCTCCAATCTCAGCTGCAGCTGTTGCAAAGTGCATCCACAGGTGCCCAGCACAAGCCCTCTGGCAGACCCACCTGGCGAAGACAGGTGAGGAGGAGCAAAGGGTTGGGGATGGGTATGGCCACAGGGCCCCAAGCAGAACCTCTCTACAAGTACAGTTTAGATGCTTGGTCTTCTGCTACTTCTTTGCTCTGTGGTCTGGGGCAAGCCACTTTCCTTATGCAAGCCTCAGTTTCCCTGTCTCTGAAAAGAAAATATCAGCACACATGAGGTGTGAGGGAGGGTCCACAAGTCACAACTTAGCAGCAGAAACAGGCACAATGGAATGTTTTGATATATAGTTGCTAGCATGTGCTAATGAGGAAGGAGGACAGAAAATGTGGGAGAGTGCTTATGGAATTCAGCCTTAAAGGTAGGAACAGACCACCATGAGATGATCCTGGGATCTGAAGCATCTACACAGGTTTGGCATTTTTTGTTGGTTTGCTTTCAGTTTGGTAACACCTTAATTAATGCTACACACATGATTTTAAAAACCAGGATACTTGACAGTAAAATCTGGCTGTCTGGGTTGTCCTTGAAGTCCAAAAATCCGGCCACATTTGTGCCTGGCCACAGTGAGGTGTGGGTTTTCCACAGTCCCCACTTTTCCCTGATGTATTCCCTTAGCTCCTAGGTGCCTGTCACAGGAGAGGAGACCTGTTAATCAGCATGGGAAGCACTTGTTGGGTTTTTGGTATAAGCCAGAAGTTCCTTGCCAGAGATGCACAAGGCATGCTTCCTGGCCCAAGGGAGGGAGCTCACAGTCCAGATGAGGAGATGGGGTGCAAAGAGTCTATGAGAGGGGATCCCTGGGTGTGGGGAAGCTTAGAAAAAGCACCTTAGGGAGGTTGAAGATTCAGGAAGGCTTCCTGGAGGCAGTGACATCTATACTGAATCTGAGTGGGAGCCAGGCACAAGGGGAAAGGTAATTCCAGGCAGAAGACAGCCTCTGTAAAGGCATGGAAGCTGGAAAGAGATTAGGATCAGAGAACTGTGAGATCCATGGAGTTTGGCCTAGGCTGTCCCCAAGCCCATCTTCCTCTCTCTTCCTTCTTTACTTCATTCCAGCCACACTGACCCCCCTTTCTGGTCCTTGAACATGTCTAGCTTATTGCAGCCCCAGGGTCTTTGTGTTTGCTATCCTCTCTGCCTAGAATACCCTTCCCCACTTCTTGACTCAAGGTTGGCTCTTCTTCAGGTCTCTCTGTTCAATGTCACCTCCTCCCAGAGGCCCTCCTACCTCATATACCTAAAGAAGGCACCCTGTCACCTCTCAGGCACTCCTTAACCCCTCATCCTGCTTTTTTTTCCTGCCAGGGAGCCCTTCTCACTCCCTGACATTATTTATTTATGTATACTTATTTATGACCTGCCTACTCCCATTGGAATTATGTCACCCCCCACCTGAAGTTACTGTCTCCCCAACAGTGACATCCCTGGCAAGCCACACTGCTCTGGACCACACAGTTGAAGGATCAGGCACACTAGGAAGGGGCCATGTGGGCAACTGGAAATATGTCACCAGCCCTGGGGCCAAACCCCATCAGCAGTCAAAGCCCTTGGAAGATGACTACCCACGCCCCTCAAGTGCCTTGGAAGCCAGAGGACAGGTCATCAAAGTGCCCATCACCTCTGGTTCAAGTGCCTCATTTTACAGATTGGAAAACAGAGGCCCAGAGAGGACAGTGCCTCTCCCAAGATTACAGAGCAAGTGAGGGGCAGAATGGGGAGGGACCCAGCCCTCCCACCAGCCCTCCCATCTCCCAATACAGTATTCTGCCCTCCTACTATATATTAGAACATACAGTTTAGAATGTATGTTCTAATAGCAAAAGGCTTAAGTGTCCCTTGGTAACCTCAGTAGCAGGCAATACAGTAGGTCTCCGATACAGAATATTAGCTGCACGACACTACTGTGTGCGAGGCATTGGAGCAGAGGGCAGTAAGTTGGGTGAGGAAGGCTGAAGTGCAGTAGAAGGTTTGGTCCTGAAGGTAATGGGGAGCCATTGAGGGTGTTTGAGCAGGGGGATGGGTACTGGCATGCAGGGGTTTAGAAGTGAAGACATGGGGTGGCCTGACCTTGTCTCTGCCATTCTTGCAGGGTCACCGTCCACTCTCCCAGCCCACTGATGAGACAGGTGAGTATTTGTGCCTCTAGGTATAGGGGCCCCAAGAGGAGGGGCCTGAATCTGGGTGGTCTCAACCTCACCTGTTTTGCCCCACCTCCTATTCTCCTCTGACTTCCTCAGGCCAGACTGATCTGAACAAGAGAGCCTCCCTGCCAGCCGAACCAGTGGGCACATCCCTGGAGTACCTGTCTGAGCCCAGAGATGAGGCTGTTGGGGTTCTGCCAGCCTTGAGGCGGGTCCCTGGGGCAGCAGGGGCCTCCTCAGAAGCCAATGGCCCCTGCCCCAGACCCAGCCCCACTCCGGAGCAGGAGCAGAGTCAGGGGGTGACAGCATCTGAAGGAGGGGTGGGTGAGGCCAAAGGAGGGGATGTGGTGAAAGTAGTGTGGGAGGGGCTGAGGGCCACAGAGGACTGTGCCAGGGAAGCCACCGGCCCAGAGCTGGAGGCTAAGGTGGAAGAGATGGTGCTGGAAGCCATTGGTGACAGGCTGGAAACCAACCACCCAGAGCTCCCATCCTGGGTGAAGGAGGACAGGGGTGTTGTGGAGGTGGTCTGGGAAGGGGTGGGAGGCACAGAAGGCAGTGACTCAGAGGCTGTAGGGGAGACAGGCAGGGGCCCACAGACTGTGCAGACCAACTCACCGAAGCTCCAGGAGGGACTAGAGGGAACAGCTTCTGGGGAAGGGGCCCCCAGGGGCAGCCCTGATGGCTTCAGGCAGGGGGGCTCTGGAGGAGAGGAGGGATCCTTCATTTGGGTGGAGAGAGTGACCCTCAGTGAGGAGTGGGAGGAACTGCAGGTGGAGGGGTTGGAAGGCCTGAGGGCACTGGGGAGGGAGGGAGGAGATGAGAGTCCTCTGGGGGTGGAGCATGGGAGAGGGGGGGAAACCTGGGAAGTAGAGAGGAGACAGGCAGAGGAATCTGTGAGCACAGGGACGAAAGAAAGTGAGGAAAAGGCAGGAGCAGAGTCAGGGGGCATGGAGATGTCACTGGTAGTGGAGAGGAAAGGAATGGAGGAACCCTTGAAGCTAGAAAGGCGAGAAGGTGAGGGAAAGGTGGAGAAAGAGAAGCAAGGCAGTGAGGAACCATTATCAGCAGAAAGCAAGGAAACAGAGGAACCTTTGAGGGTAGAGAGGGAAAAAGGTGAGGATCCATTGAGATTAGAGCAGAGTGGAGGTGAGGAAAAGCTGGAGGCAGAGAAAGAGGCTGAGGAACCATTGGGAGTAGAAAGCAAGGCAGTTGAGGGGTCATTGAGAGCAGAGAAGGAAAGAGGTGAGGAAAAGCTAGGGGCAGAGGAGAAGAAAATTGAGGAACCATTGGTTGTAGAGAAGAAAGGAGATGAAAAAAAGCTAGAGGTGATTGAAGAACCATTGATGACACAGAGAAAGAAGGGTGAGGAGTTACTAACAGTCGAGAAAACAGGAGATGAGGAGCCATTGGATGCAGAGAAAAAAGATGAGGAATCACTGAAGGCAGAGAGAACAGGAGGTGAAGAACCATTGGAGGCAGAGAAGACCCAAGAGGTCAAAGAAGATGTGAGCCTAGAAGAGCAGAGAAAGTCAAGAGGAAAAGGTCAGACAGAGGAGATGAGTGAGGCAGGGGCTCCCCTTGGGGCCAAGGAAGAGCTAAGGTCAGAAGAGGAAGGACCACAGCAGCCCCTGGGGGCCAAGGAAGAGCTAAGGTCAGAGGAGGAAGGACCACAGCAGCCCCAGGAGAAGCAGAAAGGCTCCCTGGAAAGGGAAGCAATGAAGCCCCAAACCCCTGCTGAGGGCCAGGACACCTCGGGAGATGCCACCCCCCTCTTGGCAGAGACCCCAGCTCCTGAGCAGCCCACCGAGTGCCAGCCATTGCTTCCAGTGGAGGAGCCCAGGGCCAACCCCAGTGCCCACCCTGTGCCCACCTATGCACCTGCCCAGCAGCCTGAGCCATCTGCTCCTCCTGAGGGTGAAGAGGCAAGTGGCCCTAAGCAAAAGACGTGCCAGTGTTGTGTGGTGATGTGAGCCTGTGCCCTCCACCCCATGCCTCATTCCTCTGACAGCTACCTCGGCCTCTTGGCATCCAGCAGAGGGTCCCAGGCACAGACAGGGCAAATGAGACTGGCCGTGGTATCTGGGAGCCTGCTGGCCCACACATCCACCTCTACCTGGGCTTCCAGATCCCTTGCCTACTGCCTGTGACCCTGGCTCCCTTCTCCAACTAAGCCTTTATACTTGAAAATAAAACGTTAAAGCATTGGGACAGCTTAAATGTGTGTTTTTGGCACAGAACCACCATACCATCTCCTGGTGGGAAATTGAGGCCTTCACTTGGCTAGATTCAAATTATGAGTGACTGTATAAGTGCAGCTGCTGTAACAAAAGACCTCAAGCTACAGTAACTATAAAAACATAAATTTATTTCTCTGGGTGGCTCTGATCCATGCAGTCACTCAGGGACTCAGGTTCCTTTCCACTTCTTGCCCCTACCCTCCCCTTGGGTCTGGCTGAAGCTAACTCATGCCATATCAATGTTCTTCCAGCTCATGGGAAAGGGAAGAGAATATGGAGGATCCCCACCCAGTCCCAGCTTCAGCACAAGTCACTTCTGCTCACATTCCGTTGGTGAGGACTACGTGCATGGACCCACCTAGCTGCAAGGGAGGCTGGGAGTACACCCAGCTACAGTTCTGTTACAGCAGCAGGACAGATTTGGGGAAGTGGCTGCCACTCTGGATTTCGTATATGTTCCTTTATTCCCTCATCCATCCATATATTTCCTATAGGGCCAGGTCCTCTTCTGTAGGGGTCCTTCAATCTCAGGTCTTCCTAGCTGGGTATCCTCAGGTGAGTGGCTCTATGTCTCTAAGCCTCAGTGTCTGCAGTTGTCAAATGAGTACCCCTCTCCTGGCCTGGTTCAAGCCAAACCCTGGGGCTTGTGGGCAGAGGTCCCAGAAGGCCCAGCTCCTCAGGTGTGGGTAGAAAGTGTTTCTCATATCCAGAATCAAGCCGGGAGGAGGCCTGGGGATGCTCTACAACTGGCAGTGGCTCCATCTCCTCCACCTCCAAAGTGGGTGAATCCCTGGGGGGCTGGGCCTGGGGTATCTCCTGGGAAGAGAAATAGCTGAGATTATGGCCCCCATTCTCCCTCAATGCTTCTACCCACTCCCCACTATCTCAGCATCCCCCAACCCCCTAAAGGTTCCCAACAAGCCAGTGAGTGTTTCTGCTCACCTCTACATGGGGCTTGCTGGAATTGCTGTTGGCAGGATCGGGGACTTTCTCCCAGACCCAACGGGGCAGTACCTTGTGCCGCAGGTGGAGGCACCTGGAAGGCAGGTAAGAGTCAGGGAAGAGAATCCAAGTGGCCAGATACCCATGCCTAGGTTGCAGGGGCCAGGAATGTCACAGTCCTGGGGTGTCCCCTCACCCCAGCTCAGTTACTGCCCAATTGCTCTTCCCACTGTGCAGAAGCCCATATGTCTGACTGCCTCACCTTCCGGAGGTAGCTAGGCTTATGCCACAGCATGTCAGGAACAAGCCCCACAGGAGAACGACAACTGGCAGAATTTTCAACTTCAGGGTATTATCTGGGGGAGAGTGGCAAAAGAAGAGTCAGACACCAGGAGTGGGGAGGGGGCAGGTAAGGCTCATTGATGTACTGGGCTTGGGTGAGGGATAAATGAGCAGGACTTATGAAAATGGGTAGGTGCCCCCGGTGGGGAAAATCTTGGGAGTGGGAGTGGGGCTTGTGAACACAGCAGTAATCAGTGAAAGCTCGAGGTCAGAGGTGGGTGAAATGGTCAGAGAAACACATTGCCTGATAACCTACAGCATTATTTAGCAGAATCAAAATGCATCATCAATAACTACCCCCTAAGGCAAAAGGTTGCCCAGTCACTGAAGCCCAGAGAATCATTCCATATCCCCTTAAAATGGAGCAGGACCCCCTACCATGGCACTTCCACCACAGCCCCTACCTGGCAGATGAAGCCGGAGGCTGGGACCAGGAGGGCCCTGTCCTGCGATGGTGGATGCCGTCATCCACAGCTCACAGGGACCCCAGGGAAGGTTGGGTAGGGTGATTTTCTGGGTGCTGCCACTCACTGAAGGACAAACCCAGAAAGGTTAGGGAGATAGTCAAGTCCTACCTCAGGGCCTTTGCATGCGCTTTCTTTCTGTCTGCGACACTCTCCCCCATGTATCTACACAGTTCCTGCCTTCAGGTCTCTGCACAAATGTTGCCTCCCTAAGGAGACCTTCCCTCACCCCATCACATACAAAGTTTCATCTTCTCCACAACCCACCTTTCCTGCTTGATTCTCTACCCACCACTAATCACCATCTGACACACTGCTTAGGTTATTGTTATATACTTTGTTTATGCCTATATTTCCCCCATTAGAAAGTAAGCCCCACAAAGGCCATATTCCCAGGACCTGGGTCAGTCTGGCACATAGAAACCACTAAAAAATGATATAGATTTAATAAACAAGAATAAATGAGTACCACATCCCTCACCTGCATGGAACCCAGTGGAGGGAGGCCCCTTAAACCCAGGGTGGACATTTGGACCTTCCAGAGCGATTTTTGTTTACTTTTTTTTTTTTTACTGAATTGCTCTTTTTTTTGTTTTTAAGCCAAAAAAGGAAGCAACTTTTTCATTTATTATAGGATTATAGGAGACATGAACAGGGATCAAGATATATTGCCAAAGAAAGATGCCCAAGCTAAGTCATCAAGTGAAGAAAGAAAAGTTGCAAAACATCACTGTCATAGGTTCATGAGCCAAACTCTATCCTCAACATGGTATTCTTTTAATAGTAATAATAGATATAACTTTTAACCTAATGATATATGTGTGTGTGTGTATATATATATATATTTGTAAGATACAATCATGGAAAAGTAATTATACTAAAAAAGTGGGCTTTATCAATGAGAGACAAATGTGAAGTACTCATATGCTTAGGCATGGAATGACACCAAAGACTGTAGGGAACAAAGTAGGGGTATGGGGTAAATTGAAACAAGATTGGCAATATGTAGGTAATTGCTAAAGCTGGATGGTGGTGGGCACATGAGGATTTGTTATATTCTCCCTACTTTTGTATGTGTTTGAAATCTTCAAAAAACCAATATACACATAGAAAAACCTGGAAGCTCTGTTGTCCATATCAGTGAAATGATGAAAATGCTGATATTCTTGATGATATGTGCCCACTTTTGGAACAAGCACAGACAATTTTTGTAATTAGGAAAGAAAAGGGTAATCAAGATACTTTATAAAAAGGAGTTTGTGGCCGTGGCTGAGTGGACTGAGCACTGGCCTATGAACCAGAGGGTTGTCAGTTCGATTCCCAGTCAGGACACATGCCTAGGTTGCAATAAGAGGCAACCACACATTCATGTTTCTCTCCTTCTCTCTCTCTCTCCCTTCCCCTCTCTCTAAAAATAAATAAAATATTTTAAAAAATAAAAAGGAATTTTTGCGCAGAGTAAAAATTTAGCCTATACTCAAAGGTATGAAAAAGAAATAAAAATCATATGTAATCCTACAATCCTGTTGACACTGATGGAAATTTATTTCTGCCTCTGCTTTGCTCAATGCTGGGTTTATTTTACAAAAATGGAACCATCCCACATAGTTTTGAATCCTTTTATCTTTTTCACTTAATAAATTTGACAGGCATCTTTCAATGCCAATAAATATAGATTGGAGTCTTCATTTTTAATGGCCAAATGACAGTACATTACACTGACAGCCACCATGGTTATTGTCCACTAGGGAACTGATGACATCATGCATTCTCTCAGGGGCTGAGAGGGAACCAGATGGGCCCATGTGAGGACAAGGGGTGAGGCAGACTGAAGGTGGTCTTGTGGGGGCTGGGAGCAGGGGACGGGAGGCAGAAAAGCTCACCATTCATGCAAACAGAAGGCCTGGTCCCACTCTGTGCACACAAGGTGTAGTGGGTGAGAAGGCCCCGAAGTTGGTGCCTTGGGACCTCTCCCCACGCTATGGTGGGGGTCCCTGGGGGCGCATCCTGGAGTCGCCAAAGCGCTGGGCCCACTAAAGGTGCTGCGGAGAAAGCCAGTGGGTCAAGGTCTGCCGCGGTTCCAGGCCCCTCCATCTTTCAGCCCCATAGCTTACCTAGTTCCTCTCTGAAACTCCAGACTGAGGGAGCAGGGTACAAGCCCCCGGGAGAGACCGCCGTCACTGTGATTCGGTAGGGAGCCCCTCCTTCGAAACTCCCTGGGATGGGGGCGAGGTAGGAACAAAGACCAGTTCAAGGTGGCTCCTCCTCCCCCACAGGTTTCCTACGTAAAAGGAGCTTTCATTTGGGTTTCCAGACGGACACGCTGAGATCCAGATCTGCGTTTGAGTCATTTATCCAGGAAGTAACTCCAGAAAACACCCCGGAGGTCAGTGGGGTAGCGAAACCGGGAAAGAAAAGCAGCCAATAAACAGTGCGTTGGAGAGTAAATTCCCAGTGTGGGCAACGGAGGCTCACTCCCGCTAGTGACCTCTGGGAGGCAGCAGAGAGCACGCGACTGAGACCCATTCGGTTCCAGAAAGGAGCTGGGATATTTATACACCAACTATTATTTGTCATTGGTCAGGGCTGCACCTGAAGCGGCTTAACTCCATGCACTTCCAGCCTTTTGCCTAGGCAAGCAAAATGCTTCAGGGACCAGGAACAGACCTCAGGCCAGAAAATGCTGGAGGCTGGGAGATGGTCAAACACAGAGCTAGGGTGGGGGCCCTGGTCCCACCCATCACAGTTAAGTGAGGTCCCTGCAGTCCCTCCTCAAAACTACTGCTGCTGCATGGCCTTCCCAAACTGGGAATTTTCCAGAATTGAGTCTCCTCTTCTTTTGTCCATATACACATATGGGCCTCAGGACTCCTTCCTACATTTCTCACTCAACACCTTCTCACGCTCTCCCAAGTTCTAACCTCAAGGAAGGATTCCCCAATGTCAAGCCCCAGCCCGGAACTCATTGCTAGGACCAAGACCTGACATTTGAGTCTCCTAGACAACTCCACTTGGATATGCCTCTCAGATACAAACTTATCAAATGGGTCCCCCAAATTCTGTTCCAAGACTCCCCAACCAAAACTGCCTGCTTTTCTCTCCTCCTAAGTCCCACTTGGTGCATCATCTCCTGCTTGGACAAGCACAGTTCCTTCTCTCAGCTTCCAACACCCTCCACGCAACACAGTCTGCTTGCTCCTCCCCCACAGCAGCCAGTGTGTACCTGTGAGCACCTGAGTCAAGCCACTTCCCTCCTCTCTTCAAAATCCTCTGTGGCTCCCACCTCACTCAGACAAAAATGGCAAAATCCTCTCTGTGGTCCATAAGGCCCTGAACACTCTGTTCCATTACCTCTCTGTCCTTACCTCCTCCCACTCTCCCCCTCACTCATTCCAGTCCTGTCATACTGGTCTCCTTACTGACTCTAACACATCAGACACATTCCTGCCTCAGGGCCTTTGCACTGTCAGTTCCCTCTTGCTCCCGTTTTCACCTCCTTTAGGCCTTAGCTCAAGTGCTACGTTCCCAGAGAGGTCTTTCCTAACCTTTCTTTCTAAAATAGCAACTCTTGCCCTGGCTGGTGTGGCTCAGTGGATTGAGTGCTGGCCTGCTAAACCAAAGAGTTACTGGTTCAATTCCCAGTCAGGGCACATGCCTGGGTTGTGGGCTGGGTCCCCGGTTGGGGGCGTACAAGAGGCAACCACACATGGATGTTTCTCTCTCTTTTTTTCTCTCTCCCTTCTTCTTTCTAAAAATAAATAAAATCTTAAAAAAACATAAAATGACTCTCCCTCCCTCCCCTTACACTGACTTATTTTGCTGCAATTACCCTATAGGTACTTGTTTTTGTTTCATTGGCTGCCTGCCCCATGAGAATGTTGGCTCACGAGGGCGGGGATGTTGCTGGCAGGGAGAGTGGAGTGATGGCTCAGGGTTTGGTTTCAGGAGCCTGACTCTGTCATTTAAATCCTAGTTTTAGCCCTGGCCAGGTAGCTTGGTTGGTTACAGCATCGTCCCGATAGGCCAAGATTGCAGGTTCAATTCCTGGTCAAGGCATGTACTAAAATAAGTGAAACAAAAAATTGATGTCTCTCCATTGAAGTTAAGAACAATCTAACAATAGCCAGGGCGGGGGTGGGGGGTGGGGGCGGGGATAGTGGGAAGAGGGTATTACAGGAACTACTATAAAGGACACATGGACAAAACCAAGGGGGAGGGTGGAGAGGGGGGAGGGAGGTGGGTTCACCTGGGGTGGGGTAGAGGGATGGGGAGAAAAGGCATACAACTGTAATTGCATAACAATAAAAAAAAATTTAAAAAAAAAAAAAATTGATGTCTCTCTCTCTCTCTCTCTCTCTCTCTCTCTCTCTCTCCCTCCCTCCCTACCTTTCCTCTCTCTAAAATCAACAAATAAAAATTTAAAATAAATAAATAAATAAATTCTGGTCCTACCACCTACTTGCTGTGAGCCCTCAGGTAAGTTGTTTAAACACCCTGGGCCTTTCTCATCACCTGTAAATCAAACATGATAAATCAAGCATGACAGTAGCAGAAACCTATAAGGAAGTTCAAATGATTTGCTGCTTATGGTAAGTGTCAATAGCTATCACTGTGTACCAGTGTCTAGAACAGAGCCTGGCACACGATGGGTGGTCAATGAATTAATGATACTTCAAGCATAACTCTCTTTCCTGCATACCCACCCATGAGCCTGCTCTCCAACAGCTAGGATGGGAGCCCAGGTGCACTGGGGCCTCACCTCGCAACACAGCACTGAGGTTCCCAGGGGGAAGCCGGACCCAGTTGAGGTTCTCCAGGGGCTCTCCATCTCGAGCCCAGTCCACCACATGTTCCTGCGGCTCTCCAGACCCCTGTTGCCAAGTCACCAGCAGCTCTGTGCTCCCAGCAATGCTACTGACCACCACACCACGGGGGGCAGAGCCTGAATCTGGAGGACAGGAAAGAGAACTTTCAGCTGCCCTCTCAGGAGGCCCCCTCCTGAGCACTTCCAGGGCATTGAGTGAAGAAAGTTCACAGCCTCTTCTTACCCAAGCAGACCAAAGAAAGGTTGGTGAGAGGCTCCGAGCTTGTGGCATTGACGGCGGACATTGCAGCCCACTCTGCCTGGGTTGGGATGGAGGAGCTACAGCAGGGAGTCTCCCAGCGGATCAGTTCCTGACCTTTAACCTGGAACCAGACTCTATAGCTCGCCTGCACACAGTGCCCTGGGGCCTAAGGGATGAAGGAAAGAAGGGGTTAATATCTTCCATTTATCAGCCCTGGATGGTGTGGCTCAGTGGATTGAGCGCCTGCCTGTGGACCAAAGGGTGGCCTGAGGGGCAACCACACATTGATGTTTCTCTCCCTTTCTTTCTCTCTCCCTTCTCCTCTCTAAAAATAAATAAATAAAATCTTTTTAAAAATATCCCCCACTTATCAGATACCTACTGTGTGTCTCAGTGAGGTCACCTGACAAGCCAAATACTTTTGTTGGCTCCACTTTACAGATGAGGAGATGGAGTCTCAGAGAAACTCAGTGGCAGAGGTGGGATTAGAATACAGTGCCAGAGCCAGGGTGAGGTGAGTGAGGCACCCATCTTGGGTGCAAACTTTAAGAGGGAGGATACCAAAAACACAGTAGTGAAGATAAATAAGATTTTAATCAATCAAAATTGATGCCAAAACCCCCCATAACAAACCAAGATTTTTATGATTTCAAGAGTTTAAGTAAAGACAGGATCTGACCCTGCATATGTACAACTCCGCCTCACTCACCTTGCCCTAGTCTGTGTCCTGAGCAGCTCTTAGGGATTTCAGAAGGCCCACTGTTGCATAGAGGAGTGGTTGGCTATACAAATAAAGAGGATGGCACCCTCCAGGGGCAACTGCGAAAATCTGTGCAAATTTTTCTTTGCCTCAATGACTGCTATTTGATGGGCAAGAATCAGGGATGCCACACTGTGAAACAAAAATCTGTCCCTGACCCTTATGACTTTTGAATCTTATCCCCACTGGAAACTCTTGTAGATGAAAAACCTTTCTGGTAATTGATCCTAGAACCAAATCTTTTTTTTTTGGGGGGGGGCTGGTTTTAATAGTCACTAAATCTTTAAATATTCAGAACATATGGGGACTTGCTAGGCAGTTTTTATTATCAACTCCCAGCACAACCTGTGCTTTGATCAGAGAATTTTGAAATGTGCCTTGCATCACCTCCCTGGAAATTGGCTCTAGAGTATGACATGTGATTGATTTTGGTAAAAGCCCCCTTTGTATATGGACAAACTGCATGTTCTCAGTTTTTTATGTGAGTCCCTTAGATTGTTTGTTAATCACAAGTCTATATATTCTAGATCTTGACTTATTTTCCATCTGTCTGTTATGAAATTACTGAGAGTGGTATGTTAAAATCTCCACAAAGGTTGTAAATTCATACACTGCTCCTGCAGTTCTGTTAATTTTTGCTTTATGTATTTTAAAGTCATGTTATTAAGTATATAAAGATTTAGTACTCTTATGTCATCCTGGTGGGCTAAATTTTTTGCCATTACACAGAACCTCATTTCTACTTTATCTTCTACTGAATGTTAAAATTAGAATACTGTACTACTGTATATATTTTAAAATATGTGTATACCTGGGTTACAGTGTCTAGGTATTTTATTTCAGGATGGTAAAGGGTTATTATGAAGTAAGTGTTATGGAACAAAGACACTGAGGCTGTGAATTTCTGTTTGAAAGCCAGTGATCTCAGCTCTGCCACTTACTAGTTGTATGGTTTAAGGTGACCTCTCTGTGTCTCATTTTTGTCATCTATAAAGTTAGTTAATACAAGTAAGTGTGTAGGTTAGGGCCTGGCACATAGTAAGAGCTCTGTTAGTATTATGTAATGGTTAAAATTAATGATATTGGATTGTGTGGCTCAAAAAGATATAGTCCCACCCTGGTTGGTATGTCTCAGTGGGTTGAGTGCTGACCTGCAAACCGAAAGGTCACCAGTTGGATTCCTGGTCAGGGCACACGCCTAGGTGGCAGGCCAGGTTCCCAGTCGGGGGTATGTATGCAAGAGGCAACCAATCGATGTTTCTCTCTCACATCGATGTTTCTCTCCCTCTTTTTCTCTCTCCCTTCCCTTCTCTCTAAAAATAAATAAATACAAATATTTTTTTTAAAAGAAGACATGGGCCCTGTTGTTTTGTTCTTTGCCATATGTACTGTGAGCTAGGGCCCAGGAATGCCTGGAACACAGTAGATACTCGACAGATTTGGATCAACGAGGACTATGGCACCCTTGTCTATCAACTTATAATGCCCTTTTGATACTAGCGTCTGAACCTTTAGCACACTGTGCTGTATTTTGTGGAGCTAAATCTAGTCTTCTTTCCAAATCTTTGTACTTGCTGTCCCCACTGCCTAGAATGCATGCATCCATCTTCCTGTCTCAGCTCAGAGCTCCCAGATGGAGGAGGCATGCTCTGGGCCCAGCCCTGTGCCAAGGACCTTTCTGAGCATTCCCCTCCTTTAAGCCTTGAAGCAACCTCAAGAGGGCAGTACAGTAAATGCTGTGTTCTTTTACATCATCGTAATTACGACTTTCCGGTCATGTGGCAGAGAAATATAACGGGTCCCCACAACTCACCTTCCACAGAAGCAGGGATTTCTGTCCACCTTGTGTCCCACAGAGGTTCCCTGATACCCACACATCTTTCGGAGCTGACAAGGGCACAAATGAAAGGGGCATGACTGGACAGATCTCCAGGAGAGGGGACGAAGGTATAGGGGTAAGCCAGGAGATCCTCACCAGAGGGCAGCGTCTGGAAGGACAGAATGGGGCTCCACTTGCCCCACAGATCCTCCTCTTTCTCCATTCTGCAGCGTCCTGACACCTCGTAGCCAGTGGCTAGCTCTAGGTCCTGGATCTCAACAGGGGTCAGGGGTATGGACTTCAGTTCTGGTTCCAGCTAGGGAGACACAGGAGAGAGCCATGAGCCCAGGAGGCAAGTTGACAGTATTTGATCTTATATGTCATCAGGGTAGCCAACTATCCTTTGCCTGGGACTGAGAGGGTTCCCAAGACATTGGACTTTTGGTTTTATAAGTGGGACCTTTGTGCCAGGTATGGCAGTAGGTGGTAAATTATATTATTACCACCACTTCACAGGTCAGGAAAACTGCGGTCCAGAGAGAGGAAGTGGCTTGCTCTAGGTCATAGAACTGGTGAGTGCTGGAGCTGAGGTTTGTACCAAGGCAGTCAGATTCCAAAGTCTGCATCTCAGCATTGCTCTGAATTGCATGAATAATCACAATGACAACTCCACTCTATGTTATGGTGTTCTGCATCAAAAGCTGTGATTGAAAGAGTTAGTTATCCACAATATTCATTCTCCCCTTCTTCCTCTGGGAATAGAACCTCTGAGTATCAGTTGAGAGCATGGCTATGAAGAATAAAGACTACATTTCCCAGCCTCCTTTACAGTGAGGTGAGACCATGTGACTAAGGTCTGGACACTGAGATATGAGCTGAAATGGTATATGCACCTTCTGGGATATGCTCTTATGGCAGGCCCCCCAACTCCTTCTGGGGTCCCACTACCCTGGGGTTGTCTTCCACCTTCTTTCATGTGAGCTTGGGAAAGTTGCTTAACTTCTCTGATGTTCGGCTTCCCCATCTATAAAATAGAGATCTTAAAAGTGTCTGTTATGTAGGGAGGTTGGGGGATTTATCAAGATGATCCCTGCTGATTGCTTAGCCTGAGACCTCAGGTCTCAGAAATGTCAGCTACTTTTATTCTTTTTGAGTGTTTAATGAGAACCAGGCCCTGCTCCTCACCTGTAAAATGATGCTAAGTGCCGTTATTCTTATTTTAGGTTAACATAAGCTATTTGAGTACTTTTAATCATTCACAAAAATGTCACATAAAGTTTATTGTTTCTCAAAAACTCCAAGTGGGAAATGGCCTCCAGCCACAGCTCTTGGTCTTCGGGCTGCCCAATTCCACCCTCTTCCCCTTAATGACCCACCCCCAGACCCACAGACAGGGACAGCTCTGCAGCCCTAGCCCGCTGAGTAGGTACCGAAGAAAAGAATGACCTTCGTCCCTACTCCCCAAGACCAGAACCAGGCCAGTCATTAAGAATAAATCCATTTTAAAACCAGAGGGGGGAATGAAAGGACAAAGCCGGCCCCATTTGCTATTGTGGCACCATTTGCCCAGCAGGCCTATGACCTTGTTAAACATGATCGCCATTTGCCTCTTCTGAGCTTGTCCCCAGGACTAGAAATTACTGGAAAAACAGAACTAACCACTCTCTATAGCCACAGGCAGAAGATAACACTGGAAGACACTGCAGCTTCGTGTTACAAACTACAGCCAAGGGCCATACAACAGCAACCCCCACCCCCTATTTTAATTCAATTATAATCCCATAAAAGCTCAAAGCCCCCACCCCTCAATGCTGGTGTATCTCTCCACACCATGTCCCTCTCCTTTTTTGGAGACTGAATAAAAACTTTATTTTCTAAAATTAAAAAAAAATCTAAGTGAAATTTGGATTGAGACTGCATGAAATTTATAGATTGGGGGGGGCGTAATTTTTTATTTTTTAAAAACAATTTGCATATATTTATTGATGTCAGAGAGAGAGATGAACGGAGAGAGAGAAATATCAATGTGAAAGAAATATCAATGGGTTGCCTCAACTGGGGATCGAACCTGCAACCCAGGCATGTGCCCTGACCAGGAATCAAACCCACAACCCTTCAGTTTACAGGATGACGCTCCAACCAACTGGGCCACACCGGCCAGGGCAAGGGGGTAATTTTTTAGTTGAAAAACGAATATACATGTTCAGTTCTTTTGTGTGGATGCAGACAGACTCCAAGGTCGGGTAAGAAATGCACCCTAGGCTTGGCCGCTCATCTGGGGATGATGCTCCAAACAGGGTGGGGGGAATGTCCCTTTGACACTCACCAGGGTCCAAGCCATCTGTTGGCATCTTCGGTAGTGGAACTGGCAGACCAGGACCTTATGCGGTGGCCACGCAGGTGGGGACCATTGGATAGTGGCCTCCAGGGGGTCGTCTTCTGAAAAGTCCACGTCAGGGTCCAATTGGGGGGCTTCTGGCTTCACTGAGGAGGGGAGGCCAGGGTACATTAAGTCGGGGCCTCCAGCACCACCCCCCTCCAGGTAGCATCCCCCCTCCTGCCTGTTACTTCGTGTCTCCAGGTTCACGAAGACTGGGGGCCAGAGAGGCTGGCCTGCCTTGGACCCCCAGACAAGGAGTTCATCAGATGTGGTGAACTGTTCCCGTGGGATGGTCACCCAGCTCTGCCCGGTCGGCACCGCCACAGTCCAGGTTCTGTTGGAATGACTGTGAGAAAAGATGTGGGAATTGAGGGGAGGTGTGGCTGGGCCCAAGCCACAATAACAACTGCTCCACTACAAATCTCAGCTCTGCTGCTTTAGAGCTGTGTGACCTCAAGCAAGCAACTTAACTTCTCTGTGCCTCAGTTTCCTTATCTCCAAAGAGGGCAATAAAAGTACCTGCGGACAGGGTGAATAGAAGAGGGGAACCAATGTGATAATGGAATGCACTTACAAAACCATTGGGTGCACAATAGATGCTATGTGAACATTGGTTATTGCATTTATTTAGTACCTACTGTATATGCACATTTATGTCTATGCAACTATTCAGTCGACAAATATATACTGTGTGGGCCCGGTTGCAGAAACTGAAATAGGACTATGACCAAAGCAGGCAAGGACACGTTCTCTGCTTCCCAGTGGGGGAGGCAGATGAGAGACATCAGTATGTAACTGATGGTGGTGTGAGTGATATAAAGAACAACCAAGCAGGGTGAAGAGGATGCAGTATGATAATGGGGTGAGGAGTGACAGTGCTATTTTGGGGAGGGTAGTCAGGAAAGATCTCTCAGATGAGGAGACATTTGAATAAAGGCCTGAAGGACATGAGGGTAGAGTCATGCAGAACATTTTAGGAAGTACAAAGACCCTGGGGTCAACAGCCTGGTGTGTTGAGGAAGAGCAAGGAGGAGCCCTGGCCCAGTGTCTCCGTTAGTTGGAGCATCGTCCCATACATCAAAAGGTTGAGGGTTCGATTCTAGGTCAGGGCATGTACCTGGGTGGTGGGTTTGATCCCCTGTTGGGGCATGTATGGGAGGCAACCAAACGATGTTTCTCTCTCTCTCTCTAAAAAAATCAATAAAAATATATCCTTGAGTGAGGATTAAAAGTAATAATAATACAATAAAATCATATTTTTTAAAAAAGAGCGAGGAGGAGGCCCATGTGGCTGGAGCAGAGTGAGTGGGAGTGGGACGGTGAGAGCAGGGAGGTGACAAGCAGATTGTGCAGCTGCTGGTGGACCTCAGGGAGGACTGGCTTTTACCCTGACTGAGGTAGGAGCCCTGAAAGGCTGTGAGCAGCAGAGGAGCAACATACCCTGACTCAGATATTCACAGGTGCCCTCTGGCTGCTGTGGCCGACTGTGGGGTTGAGTGTGGAAACCAGAGCCCAGGGAGGAGGAGGTGACTGCACCATCCAGGCTAGAAATGATGGGAGATGAACCAGGGTGGGTGCTGAGGAAGAGGGGAATACCATATTCTGGACTACATTTGAGGTGGGGCCAGCAAGGCTTGCTGATGGATCGGATGTGGGTGAGAGAGAGGAGCTGAGGAAGTTCCCAAGGATTGAATTTCAAAGGCTCAAAACAAGTCCTTCATAAAAACAACAACAAAAACACATGTTGGTGAAGATGTGGAGAAACGGGAGTACTCGTACACTGCTGGTGGGAACGTAAAAGGTTGCAACTGCTGTGGAAAAGTCTGGCAGTCCCTCGAAAAGTTAAGCACAGAATTGCCATATAACCCAGCAATTCCACTCCTGGGCATATACCCAAGAGAACTGAAAACAGGGACTCAACAACTCATACACGCATGTTCATTGCAGCACTAGTCGCAATCACCAAAAAGGTGGAAACAACCAAAATGTCCATCAACAGAGGGATGGATGAACAAAACGAGGTCCATCCATACAATGGAATACTACTCAGGCACAGAGAGGAATGAAGTTCTGCTATGTGCTACCCTGTGGATGAACCTCGTACACATTATGCTCAGAGAAAGGAGCCAGACACAAAAACCAATTGTGTATGACTCCACTGATATGAAATGTCCAGAGCAGGCAAATCCACAGAGACAGGAAACACACTGGTGGTGGCCAGGGGTTGGGGAGGGGTCGGGGAGTGAGTGCTCACGGGGATGGAACTTCCTTTTGGGTGACGAAGATGTTTTGGAACTAGGTAGAAATGGTGGTTGCACAACATTGTGAACACACCAAAGCCACAGGATTGTTCACTTTAACATGGTGAATTTTATGTTGTGTGAACTTTACCTCATTAAAAAAAGGAAAAATCCTTTTCTGACTCCCCAACCCTCGACCAGTTAAAACTAGGCCCCCCTTTTGGAGGTGGATGGTGGTGATGGTTGCACAGCTATGTGAATGTCCTTAATGCCATGGACTCATATACATAAAAATGGTTGAGAAAAAAAATGGTAAATTTTATATGTGTATTTTATACCATTAAAAAAAAAAACAACAGCCCCCAACTCTGGTTCCTACCTTTCAATGCCCCTTTTACTCCTTCAAATTTGAAATGATTTGGAGTTTCCAGGTGTGATTCATCATGAAGGAATGGTAGTTGCCCCTTGGACTGTGGGCCCCAGGAGGGCCAGGCTTTCTGTCTGTCTCTTTCACTGCTCCATCTCCAGAGTGGTTGAGCTACTTGCCTAAGGCCACACAGCAATAAAAACATTTTCTCTTCACCAAGTGCCTCACTCATTGGATCCTCAGAACCAACCCTGGGGGGCAGGTTTCATTTATCATTGCTGTGTGATAGAGGAGTGGAGTCTCAGAGAGGGAAAGTGGTCCAGGGTTGTGCAGGAAGGAAATGAGGGAATCTGGCACTGTTGAAGGGCTTGAGAGTTAGGGAGGACTGGGGACAGGTCTCCAGGGTCCTCTCAACCAAACAAGGAGGGAACATGGGTGGTCACCCTGCCAAAGCCTCAGTTTCCCCAAGCCACCCCATTGTACTCACTACTTCTGGCTCTGGAGGTGCAGCATGGAGGGAGCTCCCAGGTCCCCAAGAGACTCCCACGAGCAGTTCAAGTCGCCCAAGGGTCCAACACTATAGCACTGCAGGGGCCTGGGGCTGCCTAGAAGGGAGGTGGGAGGGTCCTAGTGAAGGGAATCAATTCCCCCAGCCGCCTGCACAGCCCAGAACATGAACTTCCCCCAACTATTGAAAATCGTGGAGGTGATGGGGTCCCTTACAGAAGTGAGCAGGAGGAAGGGGGCCTGGGCACCTCTACCCAGGCTTTGCGCATAACTCCTCCCCTCCCTCAGCCAGCCACATCCTGTTACCACCCCAAGTGCCCCCACCCCTGGGCTCTGGCTTCCATCCCCTGCCTCCCATTCCCCACTATTATCTTCACTCAGTCCTTGCCCAAGGAGGAGCAGAGTAGCGTCCGGACACCTGTCATTCATTCCGAGAACTTGGAGTTCGCCCTGGAGGATTCGCGCTTTAAGAGTGAGCGTGCGGCAGAGCGCCTAACACGAGCTCGCCCCAGAACTCACCATGGGGAACTGTCCGGTGGAACAGCAGCAACAGCAGAGGCAGCAGCCGGCAGGGGGAGGCCCGGGCCCCCCTCATGGCCTCCCCAGCACCCCCCAGGCTCCCCCAGTCCGGCCCGGCCCTGCTGGGCCCTGGTGGACGCACCGCTGGTCTCTCTCTCCGGATCGAGCGACCCAGCAGCAACGGGAAGCCGAACCACCCCTCCCAGCCGCCTCCGCACCTTGTGCTCGGGCCCGCCCTTTCCCCGCGACGGAAAGTCCCGGGGAAAGGGGGAGTGGGAAGGCGGCCTGGGGTGTCCGGGGGAGGTGGCAGAGGGCTCAGCCTAGCTCTCCTGAAACTGAGCGCCCCCAACAACACACACACACACTGCGGAGTCCTTCGGAACTTTTATTATTAGGGTTGGAGAAGCTTCTATCTGTCACCCTACCCAACCTCTAAACCCAGTATGTGAAGGGAACTCAGGGGTCTCAACACCAACCCTGGGGTCCACAGCCTTAGAACCCCAGCAGGTGGGATTGGAGGGAGAGGGGCTGGAAAGCAGAGGGAAGGGAGTGGGCAAAGGCTAGGCTGGGTCAAGGGCATCATATAGGATGGCCATGGGACAGTGACCACAATTCGGATGGGAGACAGTACCAGTTTTGTCAATGGATTCTTCAGAGTGGCCAGTTTGGGGAGAGTAGGGACACCGTTGGAGAGGGGACAGTATAGTCCCGACAAAGGCATGATATGGGCTGGGGAGAGGTCAGGGGTCAGGATCTGCAGCGACCATCTGGCCAAGTAGAAGATCTGGGTTATTCCGGGGGATTGTGTTGGAGCCCACAGTGCCTGACCTCGATGACTTGCCAGAGGCAGGTACTCAGCATTCCCCCTCCTAGCCCAGGCTGCCCAGTCCCTGGTCTAGCAGAACATGCTGATTTCCTTCTTGCTGCAACCCTTGTTGCAGCAGTCGCTGAGGAGGTCTCGGCTGTGCCGCAGAACCCCTGGGGGTCCCTGCCAGCTGGCTGGGTCCCCAAAGAAAGTCTCAGGGGACTTGGTCAGGGCCAGCCGCTCAGTGGAGGCCACTGCCTCTTCAGGCTCGGTGTCTGCATCTGGGAAGGCATCCCCTGTGAAAGATGAAAAGAGTTAATGTTTGGGGCTCAGTTTCTGTCACACCCAAAGTCAGGGCTCCTGGTTGGTCCAGCTACTTTCTGTTTTTGTGACATGGTGTCACAGTTTGAGATTTTGATTCTACTCAGGCCTACCTTCCAGCTTTGATAGCTAGAATATTCAACCTCATTGAGCTTGACTTTCCTTTCCTGTTATTTCTTTCCTTTACTGTTTATTTATGGAGGACCTCATGGTTAAGAACATATGTCTGGGAGCCAGACTGATTAAGCACCAATGCAGCTTAATATAATCCAGAGCAAGTGAATTTACTTCTGTGAGTCTTGGTTTCCTGGTCTGCAAAGTGAGGAAAATAATAACTCCTAACTTCTAGGGTTTCACAGAGAGTAGATGAGTTAATTAATACCCATTAAAAAAAAAAAAAAAAACTTAGGATTGTGTCTGGCACATGATACTCAAAATAGCATTAAGTATTTATCAAGCACTAACTGTGTGCCACACATTGTTTTGAGGGCTTTTGTGAGTAAACTCCTTTATTCCTCTCAATGACAAATCTGTACGGTGAGTGCTGTTATTAGACCTCATTTCCCAGAGAAGAACAGTGAGGCCTGATTGGTGGAGTAACTCTCCAAGAACACAGCTATTGAATTGTAGAGCTGCTATTTGAATCTAGGCAGCATGTCTTCTAGGTTCACATTCACACCATTATCATCATCGTCGTTGTCATCATCATCATCATCACCGATGTCTATTTTTCTGCCAGACCCCTGCCCTTCAGGAATCTAGACTCCATGCCCCACTCTAGAGCCCAAACTGAGTCTCCTGCCCTCCTCGGACTGTGTTCTCATCTATTTTGACTCAATTTTGCCACTGAACAAACTTGTGAGTTGCAGGGATTCTGCCTCCCATTTGCAGATAAAGAGGGTCAAAGAGGGAAAGCAACTCGGTGGGAGGGTCACCCAATAGATAGCAAAATCCGACCTTGGACACACCACACCCCTCATACTACCTTTGCCTAGGGGGTGGAAAGCACTTCAATGTCAGCTTCTGAATGGTGTCCCCCTGGGGTCCTGCAAGCAGCAGCCTTGCTCAGCGCAGAGCTGGGCACATAGGAGGTGCCCCAAGGATAGTACTCTTCCTTTGACTTTCAGCCAGTGGAGATGGCTTGCAGCTCCCCCCACCCCATCCCAGCTTTGCAGCTCTGCCAACTGTCTCAGCTTCAAGAATGGGCAGGTCTCCTCAGCTGCAAGTTATGGGCAGTGACTTACATCCCTAGCCCCTGGTCTGATCTTTGTCTCTGACTCCTTGGGCCCATCCCATGTCCCATATCCCCGCTTTCTCCCCTTCTCTACCTCCCGCCACCTCACCCATTGCTTCCTGGGCCGGGGTGGCCGACCGACTCCATCTCAATCGGGGGTTTCCACAGACGTAAATGGCTGTCCGGACGAACTCCCGGCCGCAGAGCTTCTCCTTATCCGATGGTCCCTGGGCCTCAGCTTCCAGCCACAGCCCCGCTGCCAGCATCCACACAGCCATCAGCAGCAACATTGGGTGCTTGGCCATGCTGGACAGGGACTCCTGGGACGTGAGGGTGGGCCCAACCAGGAAGTTTTCCTGCAGTCAGTGCCTTTGCTGCTTCCTGGCCCCCCATTTATACACCCAGGTTCCCCCGCCTGTTGTGGAGGAACCGAGTGACCTCCTTTATCTCCTCCAGCAGAGGGGAGGTGAGCATGCACTGCCCAACCCTGACCTTTCCTGTTTCCCAGACTAAGTGATAACCTTTCGCCAGGGATGGGGTGGCTCGGCTCACTGCCATCTTCAACAGAGAGATGCAAGGAAGGCCTCACTCAGCAGAGACCAGGAACCTAGACCCCCACCAGGCCAGGGGAGAGGGTGCTGCCAGATCCTACCCCCGCCATAGGGCTGGGGTCTAGACCTCCTCTATAATAGAATAGCTACAACAATGATAGTGAGCCCTTCCACAGTACGGGCTTAGAACCAAGCACTGCTCTAAATATTTTATATTCGTGTAATCTATTTAATTCTCCTGACCACTAGGATAACGGTTCTCAAATATGAGCCAGCCTCAGAATCTTTTGGAGGGCTTGATAAAACCCAGAGGGCTGGGCCCTCCTGCAGAGCATCTGAGGAAAGTTTCCAGGCCATGCTAATGCTGCTGGTCCCCAAACCATTTCCGAGAGCCACTAGGCTGTGAGGTTAGGACTGAGATTACACCCACAGTACAGACAAGGAAACTGAGGCACAGAGTGGTGCCATTTGGTGCCCAAGGTCAGCTGGTAAATGGGAGTGGGGTGGAAAGCTATCTGGCTCTACAGTCCATGCTCTCCAAGGGAAATTTTAAGGATTAAAAAATATCTATATGGGGACAGAGTTTGAGTTTTGCAAGATGAAAAGAGTTCCGGAGACGGATGGTGGCGACGGCCGCACCACAGCGGGAATGTGCTGAATGCCACTGAGCTGGACACATAAAAATGGTGAAGATGGTGAAATTTATGTTATGTGTATTTTTTCACAACTAAAAATGCTTACTTAATACCATATACTTAGAGGAGCTGTGATGTGCTGGGAAATGTTTAATAATGGGCTCTCCAGAAAAAAAGTAGCAGTTGTCAGTTTCTGGTCAATTTGAAGCTCCCAATGTGATGTCACTGTGATGTCCCCAAATTCCTGGAAAGTTGAAATCCGTCCTTACAAGTCAGTGCAGCTGGCTGGCTCCAGGACACCACTGACATTGCATGTGCAAGTTAAATCATTTCAAAGTGAACACTGTGCCCTCATCGCTCCGACCACCAACAGGGGTGCCGGCAACGCAACGTCCCCCCTCCCCCACACCCTCCCTGATCACAATCCCTGGCTTTTCCCAGAGTAACCGCCCACCAGATTTGAGGCATCATCATTTCTTTGTTTTAAGACTTTATCTATGTATTTTTAGAGAGATAGGAAGGGAGGGAGAGAAACAGCAGTATGTGGTTGCCCCTCACACCCCCCCCAGTGGGGACCTGGCCAATAACCCCGGCATGTGCCCTGACTGGGAATCGAACCGGCAACCTTTCATTCACACTCCGGCACTCGACCACTGAGCCACACCAGCCAGGGCTGTTTTTTACAGTTTTAACACCAACACATGCCTCTCCAAAACTGAGAGCTGAGTCTGTCTCTTTCTTTTTTTTTTTTTCTTGCTGCACTTGAACAAATTTAACTTTTTATTGCACATACAGAAAATTGCGCTGATCACAAGTGGACACCTGGAAAAATTTTCAAAAACAGAACACATGTCTCTAACCATCACTCAAGTCCAGAAACAGAACACTCTCAGCCTCCACTCAGAGCAGGGCAATGTAGCTCCAATGTCTGAGAGGAGGAATATGGCAGAATTGGTGGCCCTCTGGTAGAACTATAATAAAAATACAAAAAACGGAGAAATACTTTAGCTGAGGTACTTTGAGGCCCTGCAAAGGCCCTGTTTCCCATCAAAGTTCCCCCACTGCCCTTACATTCACTGGTGGATCATGCGTGAGGAAATTACTACTGTGATGTTTGTTTATTAGTAATTTTCCATTTATCTCATTCCTTCTACATTTCCTATTATTTATTATCTGGAGTTCTTATGTAAGGAAGAGTTGTTCTATCTCCATTGATTTGTTTATTCAATCATTTCATTATACAAGTATGGATTCATGAAGAGTTATTTTACTCTTTGTTTTTTTTAAGAAGATTTTATTTATTTATTTATTTATTTATTTATTTATTTATTTATTTATAGATAGATAGGGGAAGGGAGGGAGAGAGAGGGAGAGAAACATCGATGTGAGAAAAACAATCAGGGGCCTGGCCTGCAACCCAGGCACGTGCCCTGACTGGGAATCAAACTGGCTACCTTTGGGTTTGTGGGAAGATGCCCAACCCACTGAGCCACACGGGTCAGGGCTATTTTAGTCTATTGGTTATAATCCAGTACTATCGTTATTTATTTTGTTGCTCACATTGTTCCAGCTTTGGCCACTGTGTCAGTTGGCCACTGCTGGAAGCATTTTAGGGACTATTCTTTCGACATGACTTCATTTTTGTTTGTTCATTTGTTTGTTTGTTTGTTTTCAGCACTTTCTTACTTTTCGGCACCACAGGATGTCCCAGGCTCCTCTTGTCTTTCCCCACCCCAGTCCTGGAATTGGCCATTTCCCCAAGGACCCTGGGCTCCTTTTATTGGCAGCACTGGGTGCTGGACGTGCTCATTGCTGCTGGGGGTGTGGGTGTGGTGTCATTGCTTCTAGGCCTTCTCAGCTGATAGCACTATTTTCTTTTTTTATTAGTGAGGTAAAATTCATATAAAATTGAATTAACCATTTTAAATGTTACATGTACATTATTGCACACACACATTCAGAGCAGCAGTACTGAATATAGCAGTACTGAAAAAACTGAAAAAACCCCAAATGTCCATCACCAGATGAATGGATAAACACAATGTGGTCCATCCATACAATGGAATGTATCACTCAGCCTTAAATAGGAGTGAAGTTCCGATACAGGCTACAATGTGGATGAACCTCGAAAACAGGATACTGAGTGAGACAAGCCAGACACAAAAGGGCACATGTTGTGTGATCACATTGATGTGCAATGTCCGGAGTACGCAAATCCATAGGGACAGAAAGACCAGTGGTTGCCAAGGGTTGGTAAGAGGGAGCCATGGGGAATAATTGCTATTGTGTATCCCCTTGGGGTGACAAAAATGTTTTGGAACTAGACAGAGGAGATGGTTGCATAGCATTGAGAAATACTTAATGCCACTGAATTGTTCACTTTAACATGGTTAATTTTGTTATATCGATTTCACCTCAAGATTTAAAAAAAAACAACAATAGGGCCTCTGGTAATGGGCAGAGTTGGGTTTCAATTCCATCTCTATTTCCTGCTGTGTGACCTTGGGCAACTCACTTGACCTTTTTGTGCCTTGGTTTCCTCACCTGTAAAACAGGGGGGATTCAACAAGTATGTCAAACTCATAAAACAGCCTGTGGTGTGCAGTAGTGCTGCTTAAATGTTATTTGTACTTGACACATTCCCTCTGGATTTGAACTTTATTCCTTTCTCCTATTCTTGATGACAAACTTCTGGCCTCGGCTGCCCCCTGTGGATGCCTGCGGCCAAGGGCAGCACTGCAGAAGACAGGAGCTGGCTGATTTTACCACTGTGAAAGGGCTGCTGAATAATCGGGTCTCTCCTCCAAGGTCCGTAGGAGGAGACACACCCTCCAGGGACACACCCTCTTCCCTTTAATCGATATCACCAATGCCTGGCCCAGGTTAAGAACACACGTGACAGAAATTTTTGCTGCCCAGCTGTCCGACTTTGACTCAGAACCAGAAACCTCTTTTGTGCCTCACACAGAATCAGAGTTTTGAGCCCAACACAGCTGGGTTTGAATTCTGATTCCTGTGTGACCTCGAGCAGGATACTGCACCTCTCTGAGTTCATGGGATGGATGGAGATAATAAGCCTATCTACTCCATGGGGCTGTGTTGAGGACTTTGGTGATATTATGTCAAGTGCTTAGCACCCTGCATGGCACACAGTAAGAACAGTTGGTTGAATGGTGACCTGCAAAAGGATAGATCCCTGTCCTAACACCCAGGACCTATGAACATGGTCAACAAAGGGTCTTCACAGATATAATTAAGGACTTTAAGATGAGATCATCCTAGATAATCTGAGTGGGCCCTAAACCTAGTAACCAGTGTTGAAGATGCGACAAAGAGACAAGGCTTTGTGAAGACCGAGGCAGAGACTGGGGTCAAGGGGGCCAAAAAGCCAAGTCACGCCTGGAGCTGCCACAAGCTGGCAGAGATAAGGAGATAGGGCAGGATCCTTATTTCCTGCCACAAGCTGGCAGGACATCTTGATTTTGGAATTCTCGTCTCCAGAACTGTAAAAGATTAAATTTCGGCTTCTGTAAGCCATCCAGTTTGTGGCAATCTGTTACAGCAGCCATAGGAAACCAATCCATAAGAATTAGGAAATGTTATATGCTACCCAGATCATTATTACTACTTCATTATCATTGTTATTTTGGTCAGCATAAAAATGCACCCAAATCTTACCAACCCCGAATAAAGCCTCTCTCTCCAAACTTCTTAACTAATTTTATTTTATTTTTCTTTTAAGATTTTCTTTTTTATTTATTTTTAGATACAGGGGAAAGGAGGGAGAAGAGAAGAAGAGAAACGTCAACGTGTGGTTGCCTCTTGCACACCCCTCACTGGGGACCTGGCCTGTAACCCAGGCATGTGCCCTGACAGGGAATCTAACCAGCAACCCTTTGGTTGGCAGGCTGGTGCTCAGTCTACTGAGCCACACCAGCCAGGGCTTAGTTAATTTTATTTTTGAATAGTAAATACACTCAGGTGTGTCAAGAAACAAAAAGTGTAAGAAGTTTATGCTGTAGAATCTCCCTCTCCTTTCCCTCATTTCCTGCACAGATAACCCACTGTTCTTGATTTCCTGAGTACCTTTCCAGAATACCTGTGCATGTTTACAAACAAATATGAATACAGGTCCTCATCCTCCACCCTCACACCTACTTTCACATTGAACGTAGCATTAAAACATTTCTGTTGTTGTTGTGGTAAAATGGACATAACGTGGAAATATACCATGTTAGCCATTTTAAGTGCCCATTTCAGTGGCGTTAGTACATTCGCATTGTTGGCGGCCCTCCCACCATCTGTCTCCTGAACTTGATCATCTTCCAAAAGTCAGACTGTCCCCATTAAACACTGACTCCCCATTCCTCCCTCCTTCCAGCTTCTGGAAACCACCATTCTCCTTTTTGTCTCTATAGATTTGCCATAGTACATTCTATTAATAGAATAAAAAAGTGTTTGTCTGCCCTGGCTGGTGTAGCTCAGTGGATTGAGCGTGGGCTCCAAACCAGGGGGTCTCCAGTTTGATTCCCAGTCACGGCATATTCCTGGGTTGCAGGCCAGGTCCCCAGCGGGAGGCATGTGAGAGGCAACCACACATTGATATTTCTCTCCCTCTCTTTCTCCTTCCTTTCCCCTCTCTCTAAAAATAAATAAATACAATCTAAAAAAAAAAAGGTTGTCCTTGTGTATCTAGCCTTTTTTAAAGTAATCTTTTAAAAATTGATTTTGGAGAGAGAGGAAGGGAAAAAGAGCGAGAAACATCAGTTTGTTGTTCCACTTATTTATGCAGTCATTGGTTGATTCTTGTATGTGCCCTGACCAGGAATCGAACCACAACCTTGGCGTATTGGGACCAACTGAGTTATCTGGCCAGGGCTAGCTTCCTGCTCTTAGCATAATGTTTCATGGTTCATCCATGTTGCAGCAGTGTCAGAATTTCAGTTCAAGATAGCATGTTTGCACATTCTTCTGTACCTTGTCTTTTTCTTCCCGCTCAACAAATGCTGGTGATGTCCTCTTACTGAACTCCCTTCATGCATCCTTGTTATTTTTCTACAGCTTCATAGTGTTCTGCTATGCAGATGCTCCGGAGTTAATTTCACTCCCAGAGATGGATATTTTTCATCCATTTGTTCTTCGGCTAACATGGCAGTGAAGAACCTTGTACAATTGTCATTTCACACACATGCAAATGTGTCTGTAGATAAATCCCCCAAAGTGAGATTTCTCGTTCAAAGACAATTTGCATTTGTAATTTTTACAGATATTGCCAAATTTCTCCTCTTGGGGTTAGATTAATTCACACTCCCTCCAGCAATGGATACAGGCCCCGTTTCTCTACATCCTCACCAACAGACTGTATGTCAACCTTGGGGCTTTTGCCAGGATGAAGGTGAAAAATGGTCTTTCAGCGTAGGGAAAATTTGCATTTCCCTCACCACAAGCAAGGCAGAGTATACTTCCATGTGTTTAAGAGCTATTTATAGTTTTTTCTTGCCCATTACTCTTTTGGGTTGTTGATCTTTTTCTTCTTGACTTGTAGGAGTTCTTTATATATTAAGGAGATTTACCATCTGTTTATGAAATGCTTTGTAAATATTTTTCCCAGTTTGTCATTTCCCCAAACTTTTGAATTGATGGCTATGGGCATTTATGAGGAGTTGATACATGCCTGCTTTTGTGCTAGGTGTTTTAATCACACACTTCGACCTTACTGACAAAGCTTTTCATCTCTAATGACTACAGCATACATCTCTGAAAAATAAGGACATTGTCCTACACAATCATGCAACTATTTTCACATCTAAGAAAATATACAATCATTCTTTAGTCTCATCTTATGCCAAGCACATCTTCAAATTTCCCTGAGACTCTGAAATGTCTTTTTGGTGTTGGTTTAGAGCACCACTAGCCAACAGGACTTTCTCTGATGTCAGGAATGGTCTATACCTGTGCCTTCTAATATGGTAGCCACTGACTACATGGAGCTGTTGAACGTTGGAAATGTGTGCAGTGCAAATGAGGGGCCAAATTGTTCATTGCACTTTATTTTAGTTACTTTTAGTTTTCATAGCCAAATGAGAACTTACAATATACCTGATGAACATGGATGCAAACATTCACAACAAAATATTAGCAAACCGAATTCAACAGCACATTAACAGGAGCATACACCACAGTCAAGTGGAATTTATCTCAGGGATACAAGTATGGTTTGACATCCACAAATCAATGTGATATATCACATTAACAAAAATGAGGGATGAAAATAATATGGTCATCTCAACAGATGCAAGGAAGCACATTTCCACTCCCTCCATCCCATCCCCAATTCCTTGCCCTTCCCCAACCATTACCCAAACCATTGCCAATATCTCTAAAGCAGGGGTGTCAAACTCATTTTTGTCAGGGGCCACATCAGCCTTGTGGTTGCCTTAAGAGGGACAAAGTAATTTTAGGACTGTATAAATATAACTACTCCTTAACTGTTAAGGAGTTGAAACTATATTCAGCCCTTTGAAGGCAATCACGAGGCTGATGTGGCCCCCCATGAAAATGAGTTTGACACCCCTGCTCTAAGGCATTTATTTATTTATTTATTTATTTATTTATTTATTTATTGAGAGAGAGTGTGTCAGAGACCGAGACAGAAAGAAACAGAGAGACAGAGAATCAAACCCACGACTTTGGTGTATCAGGACAATGTGCTACCGATACCAGCTGCGCTGCTCTGCCAGGAGGATCAGGACACCTGATGGTAGATTCTTTTTGTTTTTAAAGATTTTATGGGAAGGGAAGGAGAAAAAGAGGGAGAGAAACATCAATGTGTGGTTGCCTCTCACGTGCTCCTGGCCTGCCACCCAGGCATGTGTCCTAGACTAGGAATCTAACCGGCGACCCTTTGGTTCACTGGCTGGCACTCAACCACTGAGCCACACCAGCCAGGGCAGATGGTAGATATTCTTGAAGAACAGGATGTATAGTTTTGTACTTTGTATGCTTGCACGAGTATGTTGCAACTGGCACAATGGCATTTTGTACTAGATCAACATCTATATCCTTTTAGCTCAGTGAGAGATTGTTTTTTTAAGAGAGTCCAAGCACTTATTAACTTATTTTCTTCAGTTTCTTCCAACAGTGGAGGTGGGGAGGCTAGGCTGACACATAGCCATGTGCCCCGTGCATTTTTCTCTAAAAGCCCAAGTATTTAGGGGACTGCTTCTTTTTTTTTTTGTTTTTATTTGTAAATATCAGTTCATTCCTTTCTTTCCCAACTTTCCTTTTGGCATGATGATGTGGCACTTTTAGGAACAGGTTTCCCAGATTGTCTGAACTCATCAAACCCCTATTTGCAAGATATTTCCCTAAACCTGTTTGAGTGGGTGTCCCTGACATTCCATTCCATTTTATCCATGGATAGTGTTAATATAGCAAATATATATACATTTTTTTACCTTATTGTGCATATAGATTGAAAAGTTTGTTCCAAGAATCAGCCTATTAATCATGCACTACACCTCGTATGTAATAAACAGAAATGGTTCAGCTTTATGATGAATTGCCAGCCATCAGAAAGATGTCTTGTTTACATTTCAATGCGCTGAGTGTCAGATTATTTCCTTACTCACTAGCACATTAGGGGATAGTTTTAATTTTCTTTCTTTTTCCCCCCTTTTGTCAAAACTCTGTGGAGGCCTCTTGCTCTTGCCACTTGGATCAGGAGCGATGCCATAGTGTCTGGGTTTCACCCCATCAACACTACATTTTTCTAAAGATTTTATTTATTTATTTTTAGAGAGAGGAGAAGGGAGGGAGAAAGAGAGGGTGAGAAACATTGATGTGAGAGAGAGAGAGAGAGACAGAGAGAGAGAGGAGAGACAGCCAGACAGCCAGCCAGACATTGATTGCCTCTAGCAAGCCTCCAACCGGGACTGAACACGAAATCCAGGGATGTACCCCTTGGGGAACTGAACCAGTGACCTTTCATTTTTTAGGACAACGCCCAACCAACTGAGCCACACCGGTCAGGGCAGCACCACATAAAGATCTACTTTGTTGTTTTCACTGTTGGTTGGCATGGTATTCTGTATCATGCAACCTTCTTATGTCCTTTTTCTGGTCTCCTAAAAGATGGACACATATTGCTTCTAATTTTCTACCTCAATGAACATTCTTATCCAGTGTAAAACTTTCAATGAATATATAAACTTGGAACAGAATGGCCAAGTCACAGTTTTCCCTGTTTAACGGGGAGCCAATACCTGGCTTAAGCAAGAAAGGATGTCACTTTTCTCTGCTGATGGACAGACCAGGGATGCCAGGTCCTTCTGTGAGTTGCTCCCCCATCCTCTAACAGGGCAACATGTCCAGGACACTTGGCTGTGTCTGGAGACAACTTTGGTTGTCACACCTGTCAAGGGCATGTGCCACTGGCACCTAGAGGAAGGTGGTCAGGGATGCTGCTCAATATCCTGCAATGCACAGGACAGCCCTCCTCCATAATTTGGCTCCAAATGTCAGCAGAGCCACCTGCCGTAAATAGTCCCCACTCCTCTTTTTTCTTTCTTTTCTTTTTTGACTGACTTGTTGAAGAGCCCACCCTCTGGATTTGTCTGTTGGCTTCCTAATGTTATTTAACTTGTTTTTCGACCCCTTCCATTTCCTACCAACTAGATGTTAAGTGGAGCAACATGATCAGAGCCAGCCTTAACATTTTGGCCAGATGTGCCCCAGGGAGAGCTGTGAACTTCCTTTTGCATCACATTAAGAGGTCCACAAGGCCCTGGATCTCTCTACTGCAGCAATTTTCAAGCTTTTTCATCTCATGGCACACACAATTACTAAAATTCTGTGGCACACCCCAAGAAATACTTTTTGCTGATCTGACAAAAAAAGGATATAATTTTGATTAATTTATACTGTACAGCTATTGTTATGTTAGCTATTGTAATTTTTTGATTTGATAAGCTAAGGGAAAAGAGGTCAGTGCCACTGCTGAATAGTGAGGTATTACATGTTATAAAAATTCTTGTGGCACACGGGTTGAAAATTGCTGCTCTGTGGTAGTACTGAGCTTCATCAAAGCTAGCCCAGGTGACATTCTGGCCTCCATGGCAAAGTGCATTCCCCTACACCCAGCAAACCCTCTGGCACCCTGTGCATATCTTGTTCCCATCATTCTCTCACCTGACGTTTTATAATGTCCATTATGGTCACTGCCTCAATCAATGATTCATGGACTTTTGCAAATGGTAATTTTTTTCTAATTCTCTCATTCCTTCTACATTGTTTTTAGCCGGCATTCTTCCCGGGCTTTTTGGTGACTGTGAAACACAGCTACTACTGGGAAGGCAAGACCATGTTTAATTCCTTACTTTTAATTACCGATGTTTCCAGGAAGGAGTCAGGAGCTGCTTCCAATGGTATAATAAATGTGTGTGGGGTTTTTTTTTTTTATTTCAAATTGTGGCTTAACATACATAAGTGCACAGATCTTGAATGAAAAGCTCGGGAAGTTTTTAGATCTGTATACCTCTACAACTATCATCAAATAAAAACATAGAACATTTTGCCCTGGCTGGGTGGCTAGGTTTGTTGGAGCATCGTCCCATACATCTAAAGATTGTGGGTTCAATTCCCGGTCAGGGCACATACCTAGGTTGCAGGTTCAATGGCTGGTCGGGGCTCATGTGGGAGGCAACTGACTGATGTTTCTCTCACATTGATGTTTCTCTCTTTCTCCTGCCCACCTTCTCTAAAATCAATAAACATATGCTCAGGTGAAAATTTGGAAAATGAAAATAATTTTAAAAATATAGAACATTTTTAGCCCCACTTTGCTTTTCATGCCATGAAGACTTATAATGAATATTTATAACTGTAGAAATGACTTCCAGGCAGAGAGGTGCCCCTCTTGGGGTTCACAGACTTCAGGAAGATGGGGAAATTGGTGAGAAGTAGACATAGAGCTTCTAGGTTCCCCGCTCCCATCTGGCTTACCCTAGGAGGCGACTCCTCTCACAAAAGCAGCTGCAAGGGCTGAGCAACTTGCTTCGCCAACTGGGATGGATCCTGGGCACCTCCCACCTGGAAGACTCATTAATTATTGGGGGGACTTATCAATTCTGGGGCTCAGCTGGCATTTCCAGGCAGATAGGGCTGCTACTCCTTCTCCTCTTCCATCGAGGGGCACACCCAGGGACAGCAAAACACATTGGAAAGTCCCAGAAAAGGAGACAGGCTGTCTGGGCTCTGATGCCTCCAGCTGAGTGACTCTGGGGGAGCTACTTCACCCTTTGAGCCTCTGCTCACCCGCCAAGTGCACGGAATATCCTACTACTCAGGCTTATTGGGAGGATTTCATCTAGCTACTTTACCTCTCTGACCTCACCTTCCTCTTTGCTCATTCTGCCTCTGCTTGATGTTTGATGTTTGTTCCAGCCCCCAGGCCTTTGCTTCTGCAGTTCCCTCCACCTCAGTTTTTTGTGGCTTTCTTCTCACAACTCAGGCTCAGTTCTCATGACCCTGTTGGCGGCGAAACAGCACCAGAATGTTGCTAGCAGTTGGTACTTGAGTGCTGGCTATAAAAAGCATTCAGAGCCAAGATTCAAATACAATAAAAAGTTTATTTAGAAAGTCACTGAGGTTGAAGAAACAAGCCATGGAAGAAGTGAGCCAGCTGAGCTGTGTGGGCTCAGCGAAAAAATTACAGAGGCAAAAGGAGGGCCTTTGGAGCTTAGCGGGGGGAGTAGGGGAGAGGAGGGGAGACGGGAGAGAGGGAGAGAGAGAGAGAGAAAACAAACACCTGGGGGAAGGAGGTTGAGGAAGGGGGTAGGGAAAGGTGGGGTGGGGGTTACTCCTTAGAGAGAGTTCTGGGTCCTCCAGCTTGGGGTATCTATCTGGAGGTCTCAGGGGTGAATCCAATAGAATATCCATTAGCTTTCCATGTGTGTCCTTTCAGGGTTGTGGTCTCTACTGATTTGTTGGCAACCAGGGCAGGGGTGTCATTAGTCAATGCAGCTGGTCCTGAGGTCAGCCATGGAGTCACTTGTCTGGTTTTGCTGCTTTTCTGGGCCTGGGGCTGAAACACAATTGAGGTTGAGATGTATCTGATGCAGGTCAGAGCCTCATTGTCCTGGTAAGAACTTGTTTGTTCCCATTGTTTGTTGGCCCCCTTGTTTGTTCCTCCTCTTAGGGGTCTAACCTGCATGACTAGCTACATGCCAGGGAAGGGTCTGAATTGCATGACCAGCCATATGAAAGGTCAAGGGGTCTGAACAGCATGACCAGCAATATGCCAAGAGAAGAAAGGTTACCCGGGGAGGAAGTCCTTGTTTTCCCAGTTTTACCTGTTGCTAGGCACCTGGGACTTTCCACCCTGGTGACCTTTATACCTGGCTCATCATCCTTGCTCTGTTCAGGCCTAACTGCCTACCGCAATCCCTCCTCAGGTAACATAGGCCACGGCATCCTCTTACTCTTCTTGCAAACCCTCTAATGTTGCCTCCTCCAGCCCTTATAAACTTATTTTATGTATTAATTTCACTGATAACAGTGTGCCCCCTAGAATGCAAACTCTTAGGACCGGTCTGCTTTCATCACTTTTACAGCACCTGCTTTGCAAGGAGGAAGTATTGGTTGAACTAGGAAGCAGAAGCCACTTATTGTCACATAGCAGAACTCACATTAGAATCTTGGGCTCTAAGCCCGTACTTTCTTTTTCCTCCCTCCTCTGTCTCCAGTGGAGAATAGGCACAAAATTTAATGAGGTATCAAAATACTCAGCCATCAAGATAAGTATTGTTTTCAAAATCAGAAGTAATGCAAATATCATTGAAATGTAGTTTTTAAAGTATATTTTCTTGATTATGCTATTACAGTTGTCCCATTTTTTTTCTCTCTTTTATTCCCCTCTGCCCTGCACACACCCTCCCACCCACATTCCTCCACCTTAGTTCATGTCCATGGGTTGTACACATAAGTTCTTTGGCTTTTCCATTTCCCATACTATTCTTAACCTCCCCCTGTCTATTTTGTACCTACCATTTATGCTACTTATTCTCTGTACCTTTTCCCCTATCC
Organism: Desmodus rotundus; assembly: GCF_022682495.2. Taxonomy (NCBI): domain Eukaryota; kingdom Metazoa; phylum Chordata; class Mammalia; order Chiroptera; family Phyllostomidae; genus Desmodus; species Desmodus rotundus. Next base: position 44,914,946 of record NC_071395.1, on the reverse strand, counting down.
TCTCTCCTCCCCCTCCCTACTGATAACTCTCATTTGATCTCCACTTCCGTGATTCTGTTCCTGTTCTAGTTGTTTGCTTAGTGGGTTTTTTTTAGGTTCAGTTGTTGATAATTATGAGTTTGTTGTCATTTTACTGTTCATATTTTTGATCATCTTCTTTTTCTTAGATAAGTCCCTTTAACATTTCATATAATAAGGGCTGGTGATGATGAACTCCTTTAACTTGACCTTTTCTGGGAAGCATTTTGTCTGCCCTTCCATTCTAAATGATAGCTTTTCTGGATAGAGTAATTTCGGATGTAGGTCCTTGCCTTTCATGACTTCAAATACTTCTTTCCAGCCCCTTCCTGCCTGCAAGGTTTCTTTTGAGAAATCAGCTGTCTTACGGGAACTCCTTTGTAGGTAATTGTCTCCTTTTCCTTGCTGCTTTTAAGATTCTCTCCTCTTTATTCTTGGGTAATGTAATTATGGTGTGCCTTGGCGTGTGCTTCCTTAGGTCCAATTTATTTGGGGCTCTCTGAGCTTCCTGGACTTCTTGGAAGTCTATTTCCTTTGCCAGATTGGGGAAGTTTTCCTTCATTATTTTTTCAAATAAGTTTTTGATTTCTTGCTCTTCCTCTTCTCCTTCTGGCACCCCTAGGATTAGGATGTTGGAACATTTAAAGTCCCGGAGGTTCCTAAGCCTCTCCTCATTTTTTCTTGTTTCTTCATTCTGTTCTGGTTGAATGTTTATTTCATCCTTCTGGTCCAAATCATTGATTTGAGTCCCGGTTCCCTTCCCTTCATTCTTGGTTCCCTGTATATTTTTCCTTATTTCAATTTGTATAGCCTTCACTTTTTCCTCTATTTTGTGACCATACTCAACCATTTCTGTGAGCATCCTGATTACCAGTGTTTTGAATTCTGCATCTGATGGGTTCGCTATCTCTTCATCGCTTAGTCCTATTTTTGGAGTTTTGATCTGTTCTTTCATTTGGGCTTTATTTCTTTGTCTTGGCGTGCCTGTTACTTAGTAAGGGACAGAGCCTTAGGTATTTGCCAGGGCAGGGCAATCCACATTGCTGTGCTGTGGTGCCCTATGTGGGGGAGGGGTCCAAGAGGGAACAATGGCGCTTGCTCAGCCCTTGGCCAGCTTTCAGTCACTTCTCCCACTACCTACAAGCAAATTGGGTCCTTCTGGTGCTCATTCCCAGGTGGGTTTGTATACACTTTAGGACCCTGTGGGTCTCTCCAATGAACTGTCTTGTGAGGGTGGCAGGTTCTCCCACTGCTGCAACCCCCCCAGGTTTTTACAGTCAGAGGTTTTTGAAGCTTTATTTCCCCACACTGGTACCTGGGGTTGTGCAGTCTGTTTCACTCCCCAGTTGTTTCTCTTGGTTTACCCACATACAAATGTGGGACAGCCCAGTCTGCATGCTGCCACCTCAACCGTCTGGTCCTCTCTGCTCTGGCTGCCTGTCTTTGCACCTCCCAGCAGTCTGAATGAATGTTTCTTCTTTAACTCCTTGGTTGTTGGACTTCCATACAGTTCAATTTTCTGGCAGTTCTGGCTATTTTTTGATTTTAAATTTGTTGTCCTTCTTTTCATTGTGCTAGGAGGCAAAGTGTATCTACCTACACCTCCATCTTGGCCAGAAGTCATGTATACACGTATTTAAAAGCAAAAGAAAGGAACTGATCCTGCACTTGCATGACTCACCTCACCCTAACCCCACTGCTGTCTTTATTTAAAATTGTGATATTTTGCCCTGGCTGGTGTAGCTCAGTAGATTGATTACCAGCCCGCGAACCAAAGGGTCTGTGGTTGGATTCCCAGTCAGGGCATGTTCCTGGGTTGCCCACCAAGTCCCCAGCAAGGGGCACAGGAGAGGCAACCACACATTGATGTTTCTCTCCCTCTCTCCTTCCCTTCCCCTCTCTCTAAAACTAAATAAATAAAATCTTTAAAAATAAAATTGTGGTATTTTGTTCACCATGCATTTATTTTTCCCACTAATTTTGATATTTAACATTTTATTACAATATCATTTATCTTGATGGTTCAGTTGTTATGCAGGGTGGGTTCACCCTTCTCTTTCCTTCTCTTCCCCAGAGGAAACTGTGGCACGGAAAACCTGAAAGGAGGGAGCAGTACAGACCCTTCTAAGCAGCCAGAGTTCCCCCGGGGGGTGGGTCGGTGTGGAGTCTGACCTTTGCTTAACGCCCGCAGGGAAGCAGCTAATTAATTCCCCCGCCTGCGGGAGACCTTTCCCAGGGCGCCCGTGCTGCCTGCGGGCCGAGATAGCTCCGTTGTGCCAGCCACGGTGACCTTTCCGGGACTGATGGGGCAAGGAGGCGGGAGAGGAGCGGTGGCCACGCGTCGGACCGTTTTGGGCGGAGGTGCCCAGCGTGGAGTCGCGCGTGGTGGGAGTGGGGGTGGGATATGGAGAGTGGGAACTAGGCTCGAACCGCATCTCAGCTCTCCACACGTGTCTCACCATCTTACGGGGCAATGGGGGGGAGGGGAAGGACACCTGTGATGTCATCGAACCTCCAACCCAGCCTACGCCCGCTGTCGTCACAGAGGAGCAGCGCTGCGTCACCGCATTCCTCCCGTGATATTAGTGCGGGAGGCCAAGAACTAGCCCACCGGGGAAGGGAGAAGTCTGAAGGAAGAGATCTTTTCTTTCTCACCCTAACATTTGGTAAGGCGGTTATAGTACACAGTAGGGGACTACCACTCCCAGCTGGTCTTGCGTGCTGCTCCTGCGCCCAGCCTCCAGTTAGAGAGCTTGGCAGACTTTGGGATAGATTGACGTCCCTTTAGACGAACCAGAGAGCAGGTTGTACAGCTGCAAACCAATCCCGACCTCACAGACACCACCCCTTTATTCTTAGCTGGTTGCTTCTTTTTGGGAGTGACG
>NC_071395.1:44816143-44911543 GCF_022682495.2 Desmodus rotundus | reverse complement strand
TGGGGAAAGAGCTTCATGAGTTGGGAAAATGTAATGCGGTGAGTCTTGCGGGGGGTCGGGCTTCGGGGGCCTCAGGTTTGGGTGCAAGTCCTGTGGGGGCGGACCCTAAGGGGGTTGGGCTCCGCGGAGATGGCCTTGGGGACTCCGTAAAGACGCGGTCCGTGGGAGTCTAGGCAGGCGGGCCCTAGGGGGAGGGACTCTGTGACTTTGGTTGCTCCTGGGGCTGGCAAAATGTGGGGTGCCACAGGGGCCTGGGAGGAGGTCTTTAGGGGAGCTGCGCTCTTTGAGGACCGCCTTGGGGGACAGGTTTTCTGGGGGTTGAGTTTGAAGGCGGGCTCCATGGGAATCTATATAGGCGGGCTTTAGAGGGAGGATCCTAGGGTCTGGTAATAGGTGGGTGGGCTTTAAGAGAACGGGTCTTGGGGAGGGACCAGGGTTGGTGAGTTTAGAGCAGCGGGTGTCCTGGGGCAGGATCTGAGTTGGGGTCTCGGGGGATGGGCTTGGAGGGCTGTGTTGGCTCAGGCCGCCTACAACACGGACCTTTTAGGGTTTATTTTAGTACACTTGGGACCCCTGATTCACCTTAGGGTTACACTAAAGGGTTCCTTTGGGGCTCCATATTCCCCTGAGTGAAATGGGAGGGGCCTGGGAAATTGAAGGACCTTCTCCAGGTTGTCCTTGGAGTTCATAAACCCAGATAGGGGGCACCAGAGGGAGCGGTCACCCAGCACTGAGAGGCTCCTGGAGGGAGGGACTGGAGGCCTGTTTTACCAGGAGGAAGTGAGGAGGGGGCAGCATCATGCCACAGTGGGAGTCCAAGCACCTATTTGTTGGCAGTCTGTTTTGAGGTCTGAGGGTACACCCTTCTTACATCACCAAGGGCCTCAATTCAGATGCCTGAGACCCTGCATAAGGACAGTGGGTGTCTCCTTGGGTCCTCTTGCTTTTCCCCTGTCCAGGGAGCAAATGGACCCATGGGTGGGCCTGGCAGCGGCCCCACTGTGGGTCCTGAATTTGCAAAGTGGAGACTCTGGTGACCCCCAAGGGTTGTTGTGGTTCATAAACAGTCCTGCCCAGGAACAGGGTGAGGCTCACAGAGGGTATACATTGTATTAAAATGACTTGTTTATCTCTCTATTGCACGATGTCCCCCCACACCTCAGAACAGCAGGGCAGTCAGACACATCTAGGGGCCACTTGGAGTGGTGCCCCCTGGCCTCAGTCTCCCAAACTGACAAATGGGGTACATTTGCATCTTCCAGGTCCCTTTTGAGTAAAGCCCAGCACCCAGTATTGCTACATCCATGCAACAAAGTCTACATAAATACCTACTGTTACAACTATTGATATTAATCTTGTGCTTTTCCAGGTCCTGGAGCACACAGTTGGCACCCACTGTTTGCTGACTTAATGAGTCAATAGGTCCCTCCCTCCCTCACCTCTCTGGTTTCCTGCCCCCACCCTCCCACCCTGAGAAGTTGCCAAGGGCCTGGGGGAACATTCAACCTGTCGGTGAGTTTGGGCAGCTCAGGCAAACCATCGACCGTTGAGTGGACCCCGAGGCCTGGAACTGCCGTCCACCCATTGTGACCCCTCACTTTTCAGATCTGGGGAGCCAGGTCCTACCTGAGCACATCCCCTCCTTTAGGCCACAGCGAAGGTCACAATCAACATTCATTGTTGTCGGTGGGTTGTGAGAACAGAGGCCAGACCCACCGAGGGATGAATGTCACTGTGGCTGGGCCGCACACAGCCTGAGGGGAGTGGGCTGGGGGACAAGACCCACCATGGGTTCCCCCCAAATTGCTCAGCCTGTACCTCACCCCGCCCCCAGCCTCTCACTGCTTGGGTAGGGCTGGTGTCTGGGATCCCGATGGGCACAGCTGGATTTGGGGAAGAAATCCTGGAGGCGGGGGTGGGGTGTGGCTGGGCAGCTGAAAAACCTTTCTAAAAGGGAGTTATGTGCCTGTTCCCTGAGGGCTCCATAAATGTTTCTTGAATGAATAAGTGAATGGGGTGGGTAGGTGGTGTGGCCCGACTTCTCTGTGTCCAGGTCCTGGGCTCAGCTTTCTCACCCTCCTTGCACCAATCCCCCATCCCCCTAGATCTAGCTAGCACCTTGGTGTTGGCTGATGCTGCCATCTGCATGTCTGTGCCCCACCTGGGTGACTCCTGGGCATACGCCACCATCCTCGGACTGAGCTGAGGTCTCATTTGAGGGAGGGAGGATCAAGGCTGCGTGAGTGCTGGGGTCCCCTCATTAGCCCAACCTGTGCCTCTGCTGTCCCCAAACTCCCAATCTCACCTCCTCACCACCCCAGGACCGACCAGGGCCAGCACCTAGACAGGGGAGGCAAGCTTTGTGTTAGTCTTTGTGAATAACCCTAAGGGTAGGTGGCTTCATACCTCAGTCTGTTCATCCATTAATAGAGGTTCCATTGAGACAATGAGTGTGAAAGCAGCCTGAGGGAGCCCAGAGATGGAAGCCTTGGTCCCATTAGCCAGGTACCATCCCCCTTTCAGGGCTGTCTGGAAAATCAGCAGCTCCCCCTCTCCCCAAAAGGCCCCTGGCCCTTCCCCTAGCCTAAGGGAAGGAAGGAAGCAGTTACTAAGTTACAGGTTACATCAATGCTTGTCTTGAGGGTGGGTCTTCCACCCTCCCCCCACAAAACCCTATGGGGCAGGGTGACTGACCTCCTCCAAGGAGGTGTGGTGGGGGATAGCCCTCTCAATGCCCTCTGGGTGGGGTAAGTGGCTCCAAATTGCAGGTGCCCCCTGCAGACTGTGTCCTGTCATCCCCCCCCCCCCCACCTTGCTCCACTCAGAGACCTTACAACTCTTTGTCAGGTGCATTTACAGGGAGCAGCAGCAAGCCCCCCTGTGACAATAAGGAATCTCCCACAGCCTGTTCCCTCCCTTCAAAACCCCTTGGAGGTATAAGGAGGGAACTGACAGCCCAGACTCCTAGGCTCCAGAGAGGGAAAGGGAGGGGCAGGGAGGAAGGGAAGGACAAGCTTGGGGCAGGCAGGGTTTCTTCTCTCTCTGCCCCTCTGCCTGGCACTTGTGACCGAGCCATGGGGACCTTCGACCTGTGGACAGATTACCTGGGTTTGGCACGTCTGGTTGGGGCTCTGTGTGGGGAGGAAGAGCCTGAGACCAAACTAGATTCCCAGCCAGAACCAACGCCAAGACCAGGGGATCAGAGGTCCAGCCCGGAACCTTCACCAGCTCCAGAGCGCCTGTGTTCTTTCTGCAAACACAACGGTGAATCCCGGGCCATCTACCAATCCCATATGCTCAAGGATGAGGCAGGCCGGGTGCTGTGCCCTATCCTTCGAGACTATGTGTGCCCCCAGTGCGGTGCCACTCGAGATCATGCCCACACCCGCCGCTTCTGCCCACTCACTGGCCAAGGCTACACCTCTGTCTACAGCTACACCACCCGCAACTCCACAGGCAAGAAGTTGGCCCGGCCTGACAAGGCGAAGACACAGGATTCTGGTCACCGCCGAGGAGGAGCAGCAGCAGGAGGAGGAGACAGTGCAGGTGGCTGGGGAAATCTGCTGTGGAGGGGGATCTTCTTTTAAGTGGAATTAACCCAAGTTCCTATTTCAGAGGGTTGGGGAGAATCAGTGTAGAAACCTTAGAGTATTCCAGAAGTGTGGCCCAGTGTGGGTAAACTGCGGCTTGACTATGCTATGTGGTCTTGGGCAAGGGATTCACCCTCTTTGGCCCTTACGGAAAATGCCATCCTTTTCCAGGCATAGGTGACCTGGCAGGGAAGCCATGTGGACTAGCAAGCGGTGAGGTCTGGGGACAGGTACAGCAGGGGCTTGACACTGCTTGGCACCGAGCAGCAGTGTGGCTTAAGAGAAGCTGCTCAGACTCTCTGAACCCTACCCAGCTTCTTTATTTCTTTACTCATTTGCCAATAGTTTCTGTGCCATTCTGTGCCAAGCACTGGCCTGGGCCAGTGGTGGGCAAAGTAGATGAAAAGCAGCAGTTAAAACACAGTGTGCTGAACAGGGAAGTCTAGAGAAAACACGATTCAGATGAGAGGGTTCAGGAGGGCTTCCTGGAAGAAGTGACTTTAGGAAGCCTAAATCAGTTTGGTGGGGAGCCGAGACACTTGGGCTTGTTCAGGAACTTAGGGATGGACTGGGAGTGTGTGTTTGTATGCTGGAGGAGGAGGTGTCAGAGATTTTGGGACAGCCAAGGAGCCTATAGGGCCTTGTAGGTCACATTAAAGAGTTTGGACTTGGGCACTAATAGGGAGCTACAAAAGAGGCAAGACCAGGTCTGTGTGTTGAATGTGTTAAGGCAGTGGCTAAGCAACTGGACTGTGGGAATGGATGTGAGAGTGTTGAAAGAGGCTGGTTTTCCAGGCAGAGGTGTCCCAGGTAGGCCGGAGGGAATGGCCCAGCAGCGCCCAGGCAAATGTTGGACCGGAGGGGATCCCCATGAGTTTTCTGTGTGGGGAGCAACCCAGGAGAGCATTTGGGGCTACAGCTTAGGGGAGACCTACAGCTGGAGTCTCCCTCAGTTCTAAACACACTTTGCTCACCTGCGTGGCCCACCATGTGAGGTCACTCTGACCTTACTCATCAAATGGGGATTTCGATTCTGGATGTTTTGTTTGGGTAAAGCTTGAGCACCTGCATTTCTAACCAGCTCCCCATGAGCCCACTGTGCTTGTAGGCCACTGGACCATGCAGGTTTTGAGTAGTTCTGGCTTGAAGTGGCAGCAGTTATCATTATAGATGCAAAAGGTCTCAGCTTCTGTGGGGTCTTAAAGGACAAATCCATTTTAGCGACATTATGGGGTAGTCTGCCAACAGAGGAGGGGGGTTTGATGGGGGCGGTGTCGCTGCCTATTTGGGTACTATGGGGAGGTACCCACCACCTCCCCACCAGACTGTGGGCTAACTTGAGGATGGTGAGCCCACAGGAGGACCCCACCCTACCTCCTGCAGCTGCAAAGTGAATATTTGTTAATAATGAGACTGCCTCCAGAGGATAGTATGCCTGTGAGGTTTGGTGAGGTCCAACTTGGAGGCGCAGGAAACTGAGGACACACACAGAGATAATGGTCCCAGAATCCTTTTCCCCTTAATTCTGAGGGAGCAGGAAAATTCCTGTCCCAGGATATGGAGTGAAAGGGTAAGGGAGCCTGCCTTTCGTATGGGAGGGCTGCCTGAGGCCAGCCTGCCTGGTAATACTCTGTATGTCACAAATTCGGGATCCTGGAGCCCTACGGCCACGAGGGGGCAGCACTGAAGGTCGGAGGTGGAGTTTTTGTGCTGTCTGTCCAGTTCTGGGTTTCACCTGGGGTTTCCATAGGCCAATGTGACTTGAGTGCTATTCCACTAGAAGCCTCCGAGTGGCGCCAGAGCCCCAGCAGCCCTGCAAGTGAAACTGGTACTTCGGCCTATAAACGATTGCCTATTACTGTTTTTCTCCTCCCCCATCCGCTTTTAAAACCCAGGTTCCAAAGGTGCCAGGAAGTCGTCTGGACCTTCACCCTCTTTCTGCTGCCCCTCCACTTCTGCCTAGGAGGCGGGTGCGGGGAGGACATCCGGGATGCTGCCTTCCCTGGCCTGGGGACGCTGATACCCTGAAGGCTGGATTTCCAAGATGCATCTGGCCAGGACCCTCCCCTGAACCGTTACCCCAGCCTGGGGCTTGAGTGAGGAAGCAGGGTCTGGAAACACTGCCAAAAGAGCCCTGTGAGGAAGGAGGTGGTCCTGGGACACCCCTACCCTTCCTCCCCAACACGGGGCACCCAGTCAGTGCTCAATAAATACTATGAATGGATCAAGGGTCTGATGGGGCTGGTCTTGAGATGCTAGCTGGAACAGGTCCTCTCTCCTGGCTCTATTAGCCCAGGCACGTTACTCTTGTTCCCACTTTCCTGATTGCTATTTGGATTTTGGCTCACCTGGGGCACTGGGGTAAGCTGAGAAATGGGAGTGGGCACCATGGGGTGGCTGTAGGGCTTTGAGGGGTGGCCCCTTTCCTGGCACTTCTGGGCACAACCTTGCTGCCGGGTTACCACATTAGGCACTTTCTCTGACATTTGGTGTTTTCAAACTCCCTTTCAACCACCCCTCATATTATCAACATGCCAAATAGGTAGAATCCTGCACACTGGGGGCAGGGACCTGATTTAAGGGGGAAAATGGATAGACAATTAGACCAAGCCTCTTCCCCCACATTGTCCTCACCAAAGAGGCCCTCAGTGAATGTTTACATCACCCCATAATGCTCCAGAAACTTGGGGCCATGGAGTCACATGCCAGGCCTTTCTGGGGTGTGGGGAAGGAATGGGACCATATCCTGTGGGGGGTCAGCCATCCCAGGCCTTGACCAAGGGCACTGTGGAGGTGATTTGGGTCTGCTTGGGCAAGAGTGGGAGAGATACAGAGCCCTCCCCACCCAGGGACTGTGATCTGGTTTTCCCAGAGGGCTGTATTCAGAGGAACCCCCAACCCTGTCTGTCTCTTCCATCACCAGAGCTTGGTTCCCTGGCCTCCAGGACCAGTAGGTGGCAGGGAACCCCCCTGCCCTTGGACTGGGACCTGAGGCCACCCAGGAGGAAAAGCCAGGGATGGAAGCCTGACCTTGAAGACAGCCTGCTATCTAGGCTTTGAGGGAAGAGAGGAAGACAAAGACGCAGAGGGGTGGCCCCAAGGATCTTCAAACTGAGTTGGGGACACAACATCCCAGCTGCTGCAAACTGCTAAGGACATAAGCCAGAGCTGATGGGGCTTGAATCCTGGGGAATGGATGAACTAGCATGTCCTGGAGCGGTCAAGGAAGGAGGTGTCAGGACCCTGATCCGACCTGCTCCCCTCCTGAACGGGGCCTCCCAGGGCATAAGAAGGCAGTGGGAAGGGTTAGGGTTAGATGGCCCTAGGAGTTTGACCGTGGAGGCCACAGGCAGAGCCACTAATAAAGGAGCTTGGTCCACTTGGTCAGGCTTGTGTGGGACCAGGTGTGCATCCTGTCAGAATCAACAACCCCCCAAGACTGCCTCCTTCCAGGCTGGGGCTTCAAAGCAGCTTGTCCCACAGAGAACAAACAGGGCCACTGAGTGCTGAAAATAACTGTCCTGTGGGCTCACAACCTCACAGATGCTGGTGTGTATGAATGGTGTGAATGCCACACCCTTGGAAACTTGTGGGGAGCCCCCGACCTGTGTCCCAGCAGTAACCCTACTTGCCTTCCTAGAGAGGATGGGGAGTGAAAGGAGAAAGGCAGTTAGGGAGATATGTGGGCAGAACATCAAGGAACCCCAAGTCTTCAACCCCCAAACAACAGGTCCTGGGGCCTCACTAGGGAATCATTTATTAATGGTCTTCCCGAAATAAATAAAATGGAAATCCAGGGAAAGACAAACATACAGCCAACAAAGGGAGCCCTTTTCTCCTCCAGCAAGAAACAAATTCTGAACCTGCCATAACCTTAGCTAAGAAGCCAAAATTTGCAAACTCAGATAAACATCTGGGTGGCTCTGGGCCCTGCTCCTGGGGCCTCCGCCTGCCTCCACCCCCCATTGCAGCCTCAACCTCTGGAGGAATAGGTTTTCTCCCCACATAGGCCCCAGAGGGAGGCTGCTGATTCTAGTGGGGTCTTTAGGGCTTCCCAGGGGACACTGACTTCCAGTGGGGCTGAAAGACGATTTCTAGGGCCCACGAGGACCTGCTGGAGCATCTTGGGGGTAACAAAACACTAGGGACAACATCAGGGACTGAAGGCTTTCCAGGGTGTGCTGAGAGATTGTTGCCAGCTTTTCTGCAGGAACACCAGGCACTTCCGGGGGTCAGGGTGTGAACGAAACACATGCAAATCCATGGGAGGGATAGGCACTGCACACGTGGTCCCCCAGCGTCCCCATTTGGAAGCATCTACAGATCACTCCAGGAATGTTCCCCTCAAGGGAGAGTCCCAGCCCCCTTTGATGTATAGGGCACGGGGGCTTTCCCTGCAGGCTTCACCTTCCTGTAGTTGAGGCGCTTGAATGCCTCCAGGTCCCGGTGGGCATTCATGATCAGCCGGCTGCACAAAAATGCTGGCATTGACTATGAGCCAGAGCAGGACGCACTGCACCCTCCGGCTCACACAGGCTCACACATTCACACACATTCACAGGTCACACATGCTGAGACTCACACACTCTCAGAGGCACATTCACACAGACACACATGCACAATCAGAATCAACCTGTTAGAGTCGACTGTTGACTACCCCAGCCCTCTCCAGGACCTAACAGTTCTACAAAGGATGGGCCTATGACATAACAGGTGAGGGCCAGGAGTAACACTTTCTAGAGGCTGCTGCTGGGAGGCCTGGGCCACTGTAGGGGGCCTCCTTGCTGTGCCCTCTGGTTCCCCCCAATCCCATTCTCCCTGGGCCCATCCCGCTGCTTGTCCTGTCCATTCCCTGCAGACCCAAGTCCAGCTCTTACTTCAGGTTGGATAGCTCAACAATGAGGCCGTGCACAGTATCTGTTGCGTCCTTCATCCTGGTGGCTTCACATGGCTGGATCCCCTTGTGGGTACTGGAGGGAAAGGAAGACAAGAGGCCTGACCTCAGCAGAGAGCTCCATCAAACACCATCTGGGGGGCTTCTGCTGGGCCTTCAGCTGTCTGCTTTTCCAGATATTAAGCAACATGGGCAGAGCTCTTATGGCCAACCCAGCTGGATCAACTGCCAAAAGCACACATGGAGTCCAGCCCCTTCTTCTCCCCAGCATAGCCACCTCCGAGGAGCTGTTGCCACGAGCTCCCTGCACCCCCAGCTCCTGCCCCTACAGCCTATCTGCCATGCAGCATGGAGTGGAAGGCTGTGAAAATGGAAACCTGGCTTACTGAACCATCTGTTGGCACCTCCAGACCCCATCTCCTCCTTCTCACCCCCCTTCCCCCTGCTCTGGCCACACTGAATTCCTGGCCTTTCCCTGAACACCTCTTAAGGCTCTGGAATGTTCTTTCCCAAATGTCTCCTCCCTGAGGGGTGGGGGAGCTGGACTTTCCTGATCACCGAGTTAAAGTTTTAACCCCTTCCCCACTGTCTTTCTATCCCTAACACTCTGCCATCTGACTAATTTATTTGTCTCTCTCCCCACCTGCCAACACACTAGATCGTAGCCTCATGCTGCGTCCTGTCCCACGCTGTCTGCCCTGTGCCCAGAGCGGTTTCTGGGAGAGCCAGCATGGGATGGCATGAGCATCTGTGGGAGGAGTGGCTGCGCCGCAGCACCCATTGGATCTAACATGTGTGGCCTGTGGGTGCTGGCAGAGGGTCATCCTCTGGGCCCCTGGTCAACAGTGCTCCATAAAGCCTACTATACTCTTGACTTGGCAGAACCTCCCGGGCTGTCACTACCGAATCTCTGGTTCCGCTCCACCTGCCACAGTCACCCAAGATGGCTGGCTGACCCCGGCCTTAGCTTCTTTTGTGTCTTACTCACCATGAGCCATTGACCCCAGGACTTGCTCTGGGAGTCTTCCAGATGTCCATGCGGGGTTATGTTGGCCCAACAAGGCCATCAGAGATTCAGATATGATCCCCCCTCCTCTTTGGGTGAGAACCCAAACAGTGGTGGGGCTACTTTCACTAAACTGCCTCTGGTCCTTGTGCAGTATGTGTGTGTACAAGCGGTGTAACAGGTACTAGTGACGAGTGCAAGGGAAGAAGGTAAAAACACTCCACCTCACACCTTGAGGAGAAACAGAAAACCTTGCCAAGGGCTGCACCCCTAGCCCCTCCTCCACACTTGCTAGACAGAAACAGAAACTTTACTACAAATAATTGATAAGGCACCGCCTCTGCAGAGACACCTGTTCCAGTAGGAGGTAACAGGAAAGGACGGTGCCCAGTGCTTGGCCCTCATAGGGCTGGCAGAAAGGACAGGAGAGAGGTGATGGACTGTGGAGGCTCTGGGGGTAAGGGGAGAGGACACCCCTGTCTCTCCCTCACACATACACACTCCTCAGGTAGAGGGACAGTACACCTGGTGGCCTGCAGGAAGAGAGAAAGTGGCCTGTTCTGGGGCACAGAGCCAAGTGGGAAGTGAGGACACAGGACAGGTCAGAAGCCCTGGAGGGCCCACTCTGTGCCCAACCTGGGACCACCCAAGATCTACCAGGCCAATGGTTCTTAGCCATTCCACTCTGAGGAGACTCTGGGAAAGTTCTGGACCCACCCCCTCCAGAAAAATGCACATACTGAATCCAAATAACCCACGGAACCAGGGACACCACCCCAAGGCTCCTAGGGAAGAGACTCCTGTTTGGGTACAGATGGCTGGTCACCAGTTCTCCACTTACAGGGAGCCAGAGACACATGCAGTTGGAAAGACAGGGCTCAGCTCCCTTACTAAATTGAAGGAAGCAAAGTCCAGTGAGGGACAGCCAGGGCCCCTTTGTGCCCCTCATCAGCAAAATGGAAGCTCCTGGGGTGGCAGGAGAGAAAGCATGGGAGCACCAGTGCCAGAAAAGCAGGGACATTCCCCCTCAGAAGGGAGGACTCACTCCAAGGCAAGAGTCCTGGGATGGCTACCTTGGCTGGGCCGTGGTGAGGGGGCTTCCATCAGTACCCAGGCTGGCGCCAGGCCAGCAAGGGCCCTCCATGCTCCTTGCAGGAAACTGAAAAGAGAGAGCACATGTGTGAACAGTCCAGCTGTGTGAGCCCTGCACAGGGAAGGAAAGAAGAGTCACACAGGGAACATCTCCCTTCCCCTAGCCATGATGGGAAGAGAGGCTGGAACTCCTGCAGAGGAAAAGTGATGGCTAGACCTGGGGGCGACTAGCCGGGGCTGCTCTTGCCCTCTCCCCTCATAAAGAGAGCAGACAGGGTAACCACTGGGCCTGCACCTTCCAACAAGCTGATCCATGCCCGGGGGTGGGTTGCATCCACACATTCTTTCTGCCTGACAACTGAGGTGCCGCACTGTACCCTGGACACCCCACGGTACCTAGAAGGGTGCAGAGAAGACCCCTGGGGTGGTGACTGTAGCAAGGTGGGCACTGGTGTCGAGGGGAAATAGGTCGGCCACTCATTTGTCAGAAAAAACCTGCAAATATAATGCCAAGGAAAAATTCATAATTAATAGGGGAGAAAGCCAGATAACCCCGAGAATCTCAAGTCTCTAAATGTCAACAGTGGTTTAATTTTTGTGGAAAATGTCAGACTCAATCACAGAGGTGACGTACATTCCTTGGAAAGAGGAAAAGAGGCTGAGATGGGGTGGCCTGCCCAGGGCCTCTTCTAAGGAGACCGAAGTCCTGGAGTTGGAGAGGGGCCTGTTCTAGGGAAGTCCTGTCCCCTGATGGGGGTGGGGGACAGGATGAAAGGTTGAGCTATACTAGCAAAGAGGTGCCTGAATCACATGAAGAACTGCCTGTAGCCCAGCAGTTCTCACCTGGGGACATTTTTGGTTGTCATGACTGGGGGTAAAGGTGCTCCTGGCATCTGGTGGGTGGAGGCCAGAGATGCCTCTCAACACCCCACAGTGCACAGAACGGTCCCCACCAGAGAGCACTCTAGCCCTAGACACCAGCAGTGTCAGTTGGGATCTTTGCTGTAGACAATGCAGGGTCTCCTGAGATCTGGCCACTTCACGCAGGCAGCTGATTTAAAATACAATTCAATGTCACATATTCCTCAAACCGACTGCACTGTTCTCAACTGCGAGGAATATTCTTACACCCACCAGGACTGTCTAAATGTCTGTCACGACAAAAGTGGTCCTGAAAATCCAGGGTCACAACTGCAGGCCACTCCAAGGGACCTGGGAATCAGCTTTTTATATGATGTTCCTTAAACAGCCTACAGAGGCTCCACCAGCTCTGAGGTATCACGTCCCAAGAGAGCTATTTTGAGAAGAGAATGCCAAACTTCCCTGTGAGGGGACCTGGGTTTGAAACCAGTGACAAACCGGTTGACCTCTGTGCTACAACTGCTGTGCAACCTCTGTGAGTCTGAGTGGCTTCCTCTGAAATGGTGCTGATGGCTGTGCCCGGTGAGGCTGAGGGCCAGTCAGGGGAAGGCCGCGCTGCTGCTCTCCACCCATCTGTGCTCTGTGCCCAGGGCCCCTGCCCACTTGGCTTTCCTGCCAAGGGCCATCCAGAATCTTCCCTTGGGAATCTGCTGGTGCCCGGGTCACCCCAACTTGTTCAGGAACGCCCAATATCAAGACAAAACTCGTCTGGGCGTTGGCAGCCTTGTCAGGGCAGAGCCGACTCTCCCGGAGGACCTGTCAGGTCAGAGGGCCCGGCTGTCCGCCCAGGCACCCTGCACTGCTGACTCCCTGCTGTTTTCCAAGGCGAGGCGCTGGCAGCCTGTCTGGCAGCCTGTTCAGAAGGGCTCCCTCTTTGGCCTGCTGGATGCCACCAAATGTCCCAACTGCTTCCCCAGCCTTCTCCCTTAGTCAATGCCCAAGAGGCCAGGGACTGTAACTTAGTAATGAGGAGTTTGAATTTTTCAAGAAATGAGGCCCCAATTCTGAAATTTCAGTCAGCACCTGAATGCCCACCTGTCCAGACAATTGTGCTCTGACCCTGCACTGTGACCTACTTCCCATCATCTCGCTTGTCTGATGATCATTAAATGGGCGACCCAAGGAGCCAGGGCCCACAGGGGGCAGGGGGGCAGGCTGGGTCTGAAGTCACCTTACAGGTGAACATTTTGGAGGGCCAAAAATGCCTCCTGGCTGTCCCTGGGGAAGGCAGTGCAGTGGAGACCCACACGGGCTCCCCCAGCCATGTTCCCCTCCATACTCAGAACAGCTGGCTTTCTTCAGCTGGGTGCCAGATGAAATCCCATTGCTTGTGTTTTGGAACTGTGTCACATGAGGACTCTTTAAGTTCTAAAATGTTAGGTTACAAATGCTCACTCTGGGACAATGCTACCACAAACCTTGAGGGGGCAGGGATCCCGCCTGATGTCTTCATGCCTGGCACAAGCAGGCTCTCCACAAGCATGTATTGAATAAATTTTTGAAAAAACATCTCAACAGGGACAGCTGAAAAAACATGCCAACGTTTGTCAAGGGAGTTGGGCTCCACGTTCTGGGACGGAGTGGCTGAGGCACAGCTGCAGAATCAGGCCGACCTGGGCGCAGACCCAGCCTCCTCCCCTCCTGGCAGTGTCCCCTCTGGCAGGCGCCCAACCTCTTTCAGCCTCTCATCCTCACCCACCAGAACCACCCACCTCCCAGAGCAATACTGCAAAGCACTTAACCCAGCTCAGGTGTGTTACCAGCCAGTAACATGGAGTTTCCCCTGGGAGTGAGGCCGAAGCGAAGCTGCCACCTGCCCTGACAGGTGAATGCCATGGCTGGCAGAAGCTCATTGGGCAACTTTCCCCTGCCTGTCAGGTAGGAGGTCCCTGAAGGAAGCAAAGTTTCTACAAAATCCAGCAAAAAAACAAAACTCCATGCCTATGTTTGGGACAGGTTCCTTGTAGAAAAGCAGGTCTTTCCTTTCTGGAAAATCACAGACTCCAACCCCTGAAGCTGCAACTCAGATCCCTATACTCGCCTGCCACATAAACAGACCACCACATGCCCCGCCTTCCCCCTCCACTGGACAGTTTGGATGAGGGCCTGTGGACACTGGCACCTGTCCTGGGATGGCTGTACTTAAGGATGCTGTTACCTGCTCAGGTGGGGCTTCAAAGTTGGTGGCTTCCAGGGCATCCTTTATCTGGCTGTCTGGCAGGAAGTCCAGTTCTATGGCTGGGAAGCCCTCTAACACGGCCTGGTCTGCAGAGTCAGGAGGGTGCTTGGGCTGGCCTGCTGGGCCTACAGGGGCACCTGGGCTGCCCTGGTGGGCCCTGGCATCCCAGGGAGGACCATCCACTGCTTCTCTGTGCAACAATGGAGCAGAGGCTCCAAGGCACAGACTGAGCCCCGCGAGGTCTTGTTCATGGCTCTGGCTACCTAACTCTGCTGCCTTTTCACCCGAAGTCTGTGATAGCAAAGGCAGTGCACACAAACCTCCCAGCCTTTCTTGATCCTGGCCTGTCTGATCAACAACTGGGCCCATTTCTGAGGCTACAGGACTGGAATCTCTAGCACATATTGGGGGCTCCTGGATCCCATGAGCTAGAGCCAGGGAGGCTGCAGGGCCCCCCAGGACATCACCAGGGGGCTCAGCTTCCCATCCCGCCTCCCCTCTGCCTCCTGTGGTCTCCCCAGTGGGAGGTGTGCCTCTGAGCAGGGCCCCACTATGGCCTCCATCAGGGGCCTTCCTGTTGGGAGCAGGCACCCTGGTATCAGCCCTCCCACCTGGCCCAGTCACCTCCAGTGCCCTCTGTTCTTGGCTTCTGGGGTCTGTGATCACATCTGTGATGACAGTGATCCTAAGAGAGGGGTGTCTTGGGCTGCTACAGCTCCCTTCTGCTTCCCTGTCGGCCCTGCTGAGTGTCTGCATGGGGTCAGAGGGAGCCTGGGCCACAGATCCAGGCTCTAAGCCCTGAGTGGCCAGGCCCAGGATGCTCTCTCCTTTCTCCTGGTCAACACCTGCTCCTCCTTGGGCACCTTCCTCCTGTGGGGCTCCTTGGTCTGGCTCCTGCTCTTCAGCACCACTACTTGGTAGATGCCCTTTCTGGCTGAGATCACCTGGAATCCCACCCGCCTCTGTGCCTCCACCACCTGGCAAGTTGGTCCCTTGCTCCAATAGGTAGTTTTGGCTGGCCTTCTCCGAGGCCAAGGGCACCATCCCCCGTTCTGGAGAAACATCACTGGAGACCTCAGACTGAGAATCCCCCTTGCTGGAAATAGGTATTATAGGGTTTGGGATGCTGTGTTTGGAGTGGGTGCCATCTGCTTGGGTCTGGTCTCCTGGTGCCCTGGCCTCCCAGACAGTGAGCCCAGGGGACTCCTCCCATGACTGGCTTTCTTCCTGCTGGGCGCTGGGCTCTGCTGGTGTTTCCTGTATAGAGAGAAAGACTCAGCCTCAGGCCTTCAGTAATCAACCACTTTGAATATTTTTCTAGTTGTTACTGCCCTTGTACAAAGGCTCAGATGCTGTGCAGACGCCAGAAGGGATCAGTACAGTAATCCTCCCTTATCCATGGGGGATACGTTCCAAGACCCCGGTGGATGCCTGAAGCTGCGGATAGTACTGAACCCTATACGTACTATGTTTTCTCCTATACATATATACCTATGGTAAAGTTTAATTTTTAAATTAGGCACAGTAAGAGATTAACAACAGTAATTAATAAAATAGGACTGTAATAAAAGTTATGTGAATGGCTTTAGCGCCATTGCTGAGTAAAATAAGGGTGCCTTGAGTACAAGTACTGAGATGCCACAACAACCAGTCTGATAACTGAGACAGCTCTAAGTGACTAGCGGCAGGGGAGCATGTGCAGGGTGGAGACACTGACAAAGGGACGATTCACATCCCAGGCAGGACTGCGTGAGATTTCATTACACAACTCAGAATGGCATGCAACTTAAAACTTACGAATTGTTTATTTCTGGAACTTTCCATTTAATTTTTTTGGACAGTGGCTGACCATAGGTAATTAAAACCACAGAAAATGGAACTGTGGATAAGTGGGGGGACTACTGTACTAGTACAGGGCAGAGCTCTGTGCCAAGGGTTGGAGGGGGAAGAAGAAGCATGGGAACCCTTCCTTTTAACAGCTCATTCTCCCTACCAGCACCAGGAATGTGGAGATCAAGGATATAAATATCAAGGGGGCCTGTGGGTCACACCAGTGTCAACTGCCTGGGTGGGTGAGAACTATACTTATGTGAGATGTTACCATTGGGGGAAGCTAGGGGAGGAAACACCAGGACTCCTCTGTGCTGTTTTGTTTTTAAATCGTGGTATGATGCACACAATGTAAGATTCACCACCTTAACCAACTCATAAGTGCACAGTTCAGTGGCATTAGGTACATGCACACTGTTAATGCAACCGTCACCATCACTGGTCCCTAGAACTCCTTCACCTTGTACAACTGAAGCTCTAGCCCCATTAAATACTGTATTTTGCCATGTAAAATACACACTTTTTTGCCCAAACTTTTGAGGGAAAAATAAGGATATGCATTATACATGGGTATAATGATTACATGCTGTGGGTATAATAATACAGTGTATAATGCACACAAAAATGTGGGTGTGCATTATACACGACAGAATACAGTACTAAGTCCCCATTGCCCCTCCCTCCAGTCCCTCATGTACTACTGTCTTTAACTGTAAGGTATTTGCTGCTTTGTGACAGGCTTGTTCATTAGCATAATGTCCTCCAGGTTCATCCATGTTGTAGTGGCAGTATACCCTTCCTTTGTCAGGCTGAACAATATTCCACTGTGTGGATATGCCACATTTTGTTTATCCATTCACCCATCAATAGACACTTTGCACTTCCTTTAAATCTCTAATTATTTCAAGATAAAATGTTTAAAAGGAGTGAGAGAGAGAAATGAAAAGTCCCAAAGGGAGGAGGGTAAGCGGGGGTGGAAGACGGTATAAGGGGGATAAGTGGTCATGGAAAAAAAATACAATAAAAAACCCCTGTTTTTTAAAAAGTTCCTAATAATGGTGGGAGACGACCAGAGCAGGCTCAGACAGAGGATGGTTCCAGCTTGGACATGGAGGGAGCACCATCCTTAGGTAGATGGCAGCCCGATCCTTCCAGGTGCTCAGGCCCAAACCTATGGAGTCACTGCAGCCCAGATCTCCCCTGACTCTAGATGCACGTATCTAACATTTCTGCCTGGCATTTCCCATCACGTCCAATGTGACACAACCAACACCGGCTCCTGAGCATCCCGTCAGAGTCCCCATCTCAACTAGCAGCAACTCCATCCTTCCAACTACTTATCTAGGCCTCAAACAATGGAGTCAACCCAGTATCTCGCTTCCTTTCACACCTGTGCCATCAGGTCTCCCTCCAAATTGGACTGCAAATAAATTCAATACCTAGGGACTAAGGCTGGCATTTGTGGGTACCTATAAACAGCAGCTGTTGCCCCACTTCTTTTGTACAGTTATCAGTCCCGGGGTGGGGGGGAGACAACTCCTCCACAATGACCTCCCTGCACCTTAAGGCCAACCTTTCTAGGAGGGCCTGCACTGCAAATGTCAGACCACTGAAGGCTGTGGCATGTCAATACTGCTTGTTTAGTCACCGGCAACCAGCCTGCTGAGATACATATGCAGCCTTTTCTGAATGGACAGCAAAGCTATCGTCCCTCCTTTGTTTCAATTTAAACTTTTGGTAAGATCATTGCAAATTCTTGTGCAGTTGTGAGAAACAACATGAAAAGATCTGTTGCGCTCCTTACCCAGCTTGCCCCAATGCTAACACCTTACATAACAAAAGCACGCTACCACAACCAGGATGTTAACATTGATAAAGTGTCCACTGCCATTACTGGCTCTCCGTTTGTGTATGTATATTAAGTTCTACACATTCTCTCACAGTTGGAGGCTGTGTATCCACACAACAGCTAAAATATTGAACATTTGCAACACAAAGACCCCCGGAGCGGACAACTGCAGTCACTCACCTCTCTCCTGTGTGGTCCACCCCCGTCTCCAACCCTTCACAACCACCAGTCCACCCAACACATCTATGCTTTTGTCACTTCAATAATGTTCTGTAAATGGAATCCGACAGCAAATAACCTTTTGGGATTGGCTTTTCCTACTCTAACGCGCTGGAGATAACCCAGGTGGTTGCCTGTGGCACTAGTTTGCCCTTTTTTTTATTGCTGAGTTGTGTTCATGGTGTAGAGGCCATCATTTGTTCAATCATTCACCCACTGAAAGACATCAAGGGTGTTTCTAATTGCGGGTGATTACAAACACATGCCCACTATTCACTTCTTTAGGGACACATGTTACCAGATATTGTCCACCATGGAGGTCACAGTGGTAAGGACAAAAACCATGCTGTAAGACGCCCCCACCCCATCCCAACTTGCACAAAAGCCTCTGAGAAGCAAAAGGTTTTAGGGGCAGAAGGTGAGCAAGAGGACTCTGGCCCCAGCACTTTTGGTTTAGGCACAGCTGTCCTGAGTGCCTCTCACAGGCCTGCAAGCTGCCTGCATAGCACCTGCAGTCCAGAGACATCCGTTGTGTGATGTGCTGAAAACGGGGATGTGGAAAGGGAACCAAGGTTAAACTCAGCTGCCAAAGCCAGGCTAAGAGGCTGTACATCTATGAGGCTCAACCTGCTAATTATAGGGCCTTACCAAGCTAAAGGCCCCACTCCTGAGGTCCTCTTCCCTTGTAGCTGCTAGTCTCGTCAATGCTTTCCTGGGTTTTGCAAACTGGGGGACAAACCTCCCAACTGAGTTCTGTGAACAAGATACAACAAGAACAAAGCAGCAATATATATAAAGGAGGAATGAGGTCTCAGAAAGAAACCAAACAAACACCCAAACTGGTTTCTTTCTCTAGTCTCAAACATGGCCTTTGCCCTCCATCCCCAGGGCACACAAGCCCCCTGTTGGCTGTGAGGATGAATAGAGGCAGGAACTCCAGTAGAAGGCAGGCAGCTTCTTTAAGCACGTAGGAAAAGCTCCAAAACAGGCTCACCTGGGAAGGAGGACAGGCAATTGGCTCCTTTTCTGGTTGCACCAGGAGCCTGGAGGGAGCTCCTGCTTCCTTATCCAGGGAGCTGGATGGAGAAAGACAAAATGGAGGAGGTTCTGAAGTCATTCAAGGCTTTCAAGGCACCTAGTGGGACAGAGAATGAAGTCCAAAGGCAAAGTAGTGCTCCAAGTCTCCTGGAAGGCAGGCTCTGGAGCATCTGCTGAGAGAGGGTGGGATGGAGGAGGGGAGCAGTGTCCTGGGGAACATTTGACTCCAAGAAGGGGGCTGAGTCCCACATCTAGAATCCAATCTGCCTGCTCTGGCAGCACTTTACCCCTATAATCCCAGGAATTGGCTCCTGAAGTAAGACCCGGAATTCTCATTTGCACTGACACTCCTGCTCCCAACTTTGGAAATTCTAAGGAAGGGAATTTGTAGATACAGAAACACGGTGTCAAAAAAACCAGGTGTATTCATAATTTCCAAAATGTGGAAGCAACCAAGATGGCCTTCAGTGCGTAAATGAAGAAATAAACTGTGGTAAATCCAGACAATGGAATATTACTCAGCACTCAAAAGAAATGTGCAATGAAGCCATGAAAAGACATACAGGAAACAAGTACATACTACTAAGTGAAAAAAGCCAACCTGAAAGGCCATGCACTATATGATCCCAACTATATGGCATTCTAGAAAAGGCAAACTATGGAGACAGTAAAAAGATCAGTGGTTGCCAGGGTCAGGGGAGAGATAAACAGGCAGAATACAGCGGATTTTTAGGGCAGTGCAAACACTCTGTATGATACTGTAGTGGTGAATACATGTCATTATATATTTGTCCAAACAAATAGGATGTATGACACGAAGAGGGAACTAAACTATGGACTCTGGCTGATGATGTGCCAGTATAGGTTCATCTTTGGTTAAAAAAAATACAACGTACCATTCTGGTTAGTGATGGTGATAATGGGGGAGGCTGTGCATGTGTGCGGACAAGGGATATGTGGAGAATTTCTGTGTCTTCCTCTCAATTTTATTGTAAACCTAAAACTGCTCTAAAAGTAAAATCTTTTTTAAAAAAAATGGTGAAACTATTCTTATATTTAAATAAATGTGGACATATACAATGTAAAAAAACACACAAAAATCTGGAACCAAAATTTCACATGATTTCAACTTTGGAAGTAGAACAGGAAAAGCATGAAGATATGCCAATGGACTTGAATTGCACCAGGGGAGACTCTGGACACAGAATAAGTCCAGATACTGATAGCAAAAGCCTGTTAGAACATTTTAATTGGGATGGGTTGCTTAGGTGGCTTCTGGGGTGCTGACAAGATTTCATTTCTCAACATAAATGTGTTAAGCTTGTTTGCTTTATGTTTTCCATTATATCTGTGTGCACATGGTATTTCTTAACAAAACATTTTAAAAAGAAAGAAAGAAAGAAAGGGAAATCTGCTTCCGGGCTTCTGACTATTCTCATTGACACAGAAGGCAGAGGGGGTGGTGGCTGTACCCCCATCAGCCCTGTTGGCCTCTCCAGGAGTAAGGAGCACAGTGACATTTCTGTGCCTGGGAAAATGGCTCAGGTGTAACACATGGCCCCTCTTCATATCACACACAGAGCAGGGCTGCCTTTAATCCTAAAACTGCACTGACCTGAGATCAGACACATACACCCCGCTGCCCAGGAAAACTGTCAGATCACACGCCTTGATATTTTACTCAGAAAATGTGGCAGTACAATTCATGACACACTGTCCGAAGACTTCAGGTAGCAGGAACCTTCCTTCTCCTAATTCACGCTAACCCTTTCTACTTTGCTATAGTTAGTTACATGCGGTTTAATGCCACAGGCAGACTAAACTTTTCTCCAGATTTTTCTTTTTCCCCATCATGCTTAATTACTTATTTCCTGGAAATAAATAAATAAATAAATAAGGGAACTAGGAAACCACAGTAGTTAGGAGCACAGGAACAAGATACAGCCAGAACCCCAGCCTGCCTTGCACCAGCTCAGTAGCCTTGGGCAAGTCATTTGATCTCTAAAAGCCTCAGAGTCCTTACCTGTTAAAAGAGGACAAAAATCTATTTTAAAATGCCATGAGGATTAAATGACCTGATACGTGTAAAATGTTTATTAAACACACTGCCTACCATATAATTATTACTATTTTCTTTTATGGGTTACTATTTTGCAGACCTACTCCTGATACCTTCATCAAGAAGGAATACAGGATAAATATGGATTTGACCAGCAGAAAGAATGAGCTACATACTAAAGCTAAGTGATCTTGAAAACTTCAAAATTTTTCTTGCCCATTCTTATAATATTGACCTTTACTGATAGAGAGGAGAGTTCTGAGGAGTAAAGCATCAAAAAACACAATTCAAGAGACCTGAGTTCCCGGGGGGAGGCACGACACTGAGTGAGCCATGTAATCCCCTCCCCATTTGTATTCTGTTCACTGGGTGGCGGTGCCATGCCCACTGTCAGTGGGGAGGTACTAAAATGTTCTGAGCCACCTACCTGGAGGCCACCTGTCCTGGCTCCCCCCAACTCTGCTCTACAGAGGGAGGAGGTCCTGACCTGCCTTCTGACTCTTCAGGGTGATGCAAAGGGCCCAACTGGAAACTGTGGGGGGCCTCGTCAGAGTCTCTGAGTCTTGCATTCTTTGGTGGTTTCAGTGGACGGACTCCTCCTAGTTTAGAGACAAAGGAAGACAAAGGAGTAGGGGATGACCAGAGCACATTCTGCCATGGCTGACAACCAAACCTGGCAGGGCCACAGCTGCGGTGTGAACAGGTTTGTTCCACAGGCAGGAAACCCCTGCTCTGACACTTGTCTGGAGATCGAGAGATGGGAGGGAACCTGATCCAGAAGGGACCTAGGAGCTTACATGGCCACATGATTCAAAGGCTTTTTACCCATGGACCAGTCATGACTGAGGCTGAATCCTGAGGTGGCCTGGCTTGGCTCCAAACCACAGAAGACAACTGGACCCAGCTGACTTTTTCTGGGCAAGTGGTGAGAGGTGTGTACTGGCTCCTTTGGGTCTTAGCTCAAACATCCCCGTAGTGGGGCCATTCCCTGACTTTTCTATAGACGTCCCCTTGCAGCCCATGCTGTTCTGTTCACTTCAAGGCTTTTCTCAAGTATCGATGTACTGGGCCATCTCTGTCTTTCCCACTACAACATGCTCCATTAAAGAGGGGCCTCATCTTTTCACATTCTGCTGGGGCTCAAGTGCCTGGAAGAGCATCTAGTAAGTATACTGTCGGCAATCAATAAATACTTGGTAGGTGACTGAATAAACATGTAGAAAATGCATATCACTTCCCAGGAAATGCAGATACTACTAATTATGTACCACTCTAGTTTTCCAGGATACCTGAAGAATATCCACCCTGGGAAAACTTGGACCCTGTGTCATTAAGTGCTAAGGAAGGGATATCTCAGCTGCCACTTAGTTCTTTGTATCTCTGCAATACCTTCCCCATCACTGAGGACAATTTAGAGCCCAAAAGCTTTTATTAACACCTTGTTGGATGAAGGAAACTCCCTTACACAGAAATTGCCAATAGTGATTGGCTTGTGAAACCTCCCCAAATCTAGCCCCAAGTGAATCATTTATTCAATGAATAATAAGTTTTGACTCTAGTGAGATCCATGCCAGACACTGTCCCAAGAACTTGGGTGTGGCCCTGGTTGGTATAGCTCAGTGGATTGAGCTTGGACTGGGAACCAAGGGGTCTCTGGTTCGATTCACAGTCGGGGCACATGCCTGGGTTGCAGGCCAGGTCCCCAGGACGGGGTGAGCCAGAGGCAACCACACTTCTCTCCTTATCTCCCCCTCCCCGCTCTCTGAAAATGAATAAAAAAAAATCTTTAAAAAACCCGAAAAAACTTCTTTAAAAAAAAAAAGAAGAAGAACTTGGGTGTGTTATGATAAAACTTCAAGGTAGGGTCCTGTTGTTACACCTGTTCTATAGATGAGAAAGGAAAGCTGAGGCACGTGTGGCCCAGGAACCCAGAATGAGATCTAGGCATCCAACTCCAAAGTCTTCACACTTAAGTGTGCTTCAGCATCTAGTGAGACCCTACTATGTACCGTGCTACTGAGCAGGTAGTGAAGACAAAAGGACACACCAGACCCAGGCCTGACCTTTCCTGGAGTTCAGTCATGTAGACCCTTTCCAACCTCAGCTCCTTATGCACCTTGAAATAAACCCACTGAATAAGCGCCCCCAACCTTCCCAGTGCCAATTACTATGGTCCTCAGCATTCACCCAGCTGTTTGCACTCCACTAGACCACAGCAACTTTCCCGTAACTTCTTCTAATTCTGTGAGTTATGGTTCACATGTGCCCATTCCAAACTATAACCCACTGCTGTGTATTTGATTAGCTCTAAGAGAAGCATTTTTCTATTTTCCTTGACTTGACCCTAAGGCTGTTGGGGGAGGAACTAAATCTGCTGCACCCTTTGATCTCATTCTTGCCCTGCCTCCCACCCCTCTCTCAGGTGCCCACCCCAACACTGCACCCAGAACAAGGCTCCAATGAGTTTCTTACACAAACATATTCCTACTCTGTGGTATGCCAGAAAACACAAAAAGCTGCTTCATTTATTTAGTTTCTTAAGATGCCAAAGAACTAGCTTGCTTTGCTGATCCAATGAACATTTATACCAAATAAAAAGCAAAACTATCAACAGAAGTGAACAGCCTCCCATTTCCTTCCTGTGATCTGTCCCCACAGGACTAATTTAAGAAAAACTAATGGAAAACCTTGTTTTCAACACCAAAGGCCAAAAAGATCTTGGGAGGGAAAGGGCTTTTTTCACCACCTGCCAGAATTGTCTTCCTCTCCTCCCACTCCATCCAAGACACACAGAAACAGCTGTCCTGGGGCAGCCCAGGGGTTCAATAGGCTGAGGAGTCCATGGCCAAGAGAGGCCCCAAATGACTTGCTGTGGGTGGGCCTGGCTGTCCCCAGCTTCCCCCTCCAAGGTCAGAGAAATTCTCATGTCTCCAAGCAGCCTGTTGCTCATCTCTGCACAAAATATTTTCAATCTGTTGAGTTTCTTTTCAGTCCCCCATTTTGGGGGAAAAATGAGTACTACTGCCTAAGTTCATTAAGCAGTGAGTAAAATAACTTATAAACTTTTTAAGTTTGAGATACCCTAGATAGTAGACAGGGAAATGGAGTTTACACTATGTAATACTGGGTGTTTTTCTTTTTAAAAATGTATTTTTATTTTTATTTTTGAGAGCGGGGAAAGGAGGGGGAAAAAAAGTGGGAGAGAAACATCAATTGGTTGCCTTTTGTATGTGCCCTAACCAGTGACAGAACCCGAAACTTAGGCATGTGCCCTGGCCAGGAATTGAACGACACCCAACCAACTGAGCCACACCACCCAGGGGTATTTTTCTCTGTGAACAAGGAAATTCTATAACCATACAGACAAGTAAAGATGGTCTCAATACACCACGAAGTGAAAAATGAAGGATGCATAGCAATGTGTGATGATTCTATTTTCCAGTAAAAACGCTGTATTTTTGCATATACTGAAAAGTTTGGAAGAAGTAGCGTACTCAGGTTCATTTCCTGTTTTTTTTTGTTTTTTTTTTAAATGCTGTGCTGTATGATTGATCCTGGTCCTGTGGTTTTGCTGGATGTTAACATTAAAGGAATCCGGGGGACGGTACACAGAAGTCTAAACTACTTTTGTAACTTTTGTGTAAGCCCAAAATTATTTCAAAGGAAAAGTCTTTTAAAAGTCTGGAAAGATAATCATAACAGCAGCCTATATTTGGGTACTACCTAGGGTCTATTCTTGGTGCTTTTCAACTACTAATCCACATCTGAGCTCTAGGGCATGATTCTCAACCTACACACTACTGACAGCTGAGGCACTATGGACATTTGGGATTGGATATTCTGTGTTGTGGGGGCTGTCCTGCGCATTCTGTGACTTTGAGCAGCATCCTGGCCTAGACCCACTAAACACCAGTACCACCCTTCCCACACACACCAATTGTGAAGACCAAAAAAGACTCTAGACATTGTCAAATATCCTCTGGAGGGCAAATTCCTCCCCCAATCAAGTTAAGAATCACTGTTCTTCAATTTAAAAAAAAAAAAAAAAGGAAGTGCTTTTCTTAACCCCTATTTGCAGAAGGGGGAAAGGAAGCACAGAATAAGTCACCTGCCATCACACAGTGGGCAGCAGAATTGGGAGGAACCCAGGTTTTTGGTTCAAGAGTGAAGCCCTTAACTACATACCAGATGGCCTTGCAACATGTCTAGCTCTATTCAGGAGTGGTCGCTAAGAGTGGGCCTGCATGGAGGCTGCACCTGTGCCCGGAAGCCTGGGGCCATCCCTCAGCTCTGGACCCCATCAGAGGCTGGAGGAAGCTCCACAAAGCTTTCACTTTCTACTGTATGCACTCCTCCAGAATTTATACCTTTCTTACTAGGAGGTATTAAATCATTTTTTAAAAGGAGCTTTGTGTGATGATGTTAGCACTTTTGCAACAAATGACCCAAAATCCTCCTAAGAGCAGAAACAGAAATAAAAAGACCAACTTGAATGTCCAAATACCTGAAGTCCGAAGCCTCTTCCTCTTACTCATTTTATCCCTCCCTTGAGAAATCTGAAAACGAGCAAAATCCCATCATTACAAGCAGTCACTGTTCCCTGGGTACAGACTCAGTGACATTGACTGAGGTCAGAAGCCACCCCACCCCCCACCCTCGGACCATGTGGCTGCCCTAAGGGGTCAGTTAGGCCCTAAGAGGACACAGGGTGGGAGTCACAGCAACTTTGGGCCACAGGCTAAGAACTCAAACCTCCTCCATGTTGCAGAGGACAGAGAAGGAATTGTCCATCTTCTGCCCAGGGTCTGAGCACACGTGGGTCTGGGTGGGGACGGGGGTGTCCTCAGTGGGAAGTCTTAGGGACTCTGGCTCTAGTACCTAAGTTGGGGCAGCCTGTGTAAAACTCCTCCCTCTAGGCTGGGGTCTCTGGGAACCTTCTAGATACACCTGAGGACTTTTAGAGGGGCCACCTGGGGCGCTTCAAGGGGTGGGAGGCTTTATGGGGGCGCCTGGGACCTTGAAGGGCCAGGAGTTGCCACAGGGCAATTCCTTCCAGCCTTGGGGGCCAAACGAGCCCACACTGACCTGAGCCAGAGAAGTTGTTGAGGTCTCTGTCCTTATCAGGAACTGGGTAGGTCTGCCGGGAGTTGTTGTGGGACAACTAGGTTAAATTATCTGCGTCAAATATTTTGGAGAAAATCAAGGTAAGTTGACCCCTCTCTGAGGCCAGGCGGCCCCAGGGTCTGGAGCTGAAAGGCCAGGAGGCCTGAGGCTCGAGGACTGTGGACTGGCTTCCGGTAACTAGGCCCACACTAACCCTACTGCGGCAACCGAAACGCGAAGACTGCCCAGACCTGACCGCCACGCTGGACAAGTGAACCTGGTAGTCACTGCCGCCCCTCATATAGGTGCGCGCCTGCCTCTTTCCCGCGCTCTGCGAGTCGCAGTCGCGCGCATGCGCGACGCCAGCTTTGCCGCCCACACTCACAGGGTCCGCCTCTCGTCCGCAACACTAGCGGCACGACCCACCCCCCCGAGGCGCGCATGCGTACTTGAGCAATGCCAGCCGGGAGTTGTAGTTTCGGTGTGGTGGGCACGGCAAGTCCAGTGGCAGCTGTCTGGTGCCCCGGCGGTGCCCGAGGGACGAGGCGGAAGTAGGGCGGCTGCCGGGGAGACCGAAGACGCTGGGTCTACGGTCGCGGGGCGCGGGCGAGGGGCGCGGGGCTCAGGAAGGGCGCGTGCGCGGCGTTAGGCCCCGGGGGAGGAGACAGGGCAAGGCCAGGCTAGGGGGCTGTGGTCGGACCATCTAGCCTGGAAGATGCACAAGAGGAAGGGAACCCCGGGACCCCCCGGCCGAGGCGCCGCCGCCGCCCGCCAGGTGAGTCAGTATCCCGCGGCCCCACCAAGGCCACCTTCCCTACCCACCCCTCAGGGGAACCCGATCTCCACCCCCAGGTGAACCCCGGTCCCCGCTCCCCCAAGTGAGGTTTGACCCCCACAAATGCGGCCTACTCTACCTGGCACCCCAGCTGCTGGCGCCCCGCCCTAGGCTCAGGGCCACCTGTTGCTGCAGCAGCTCCAGTCGGTGAGGGGAAGGCCTCGACCTGGGATAAGGACAGGTACTGCTGCTCCCCTGGCCTGAGCTCGCTTTGAACCGTCGCATCAGCCGGGCCAGGTCAAACTCTTTTTACCCCTGTTGTAAAGATAGCACTGAGGCCCAGAAAGGTGAAGACACCTGCCTATGGTCATGGGAATTAACAGCTTGGCCAGAGCTAAGGGCAAATCCAGAGATGCTCCCATTAGCCCACAGGACTGCAGCTGGGTCCCTTCTCCCTCTCTCCCATCTCTTCTGTCCCAGGCACCAGAAGAGTGATTTTCCTCAGCTTTAATGGAAGGAGCCCAGGCCATTGCTAAGTACCAGGTGTTAGAGTCTGGCCAACCTGAAGGTCCCACTTGGCCTCTGCACTTTGGATACTTGGCCCACAGCTCCCAAATTCAGTTTCCTCATATGTAAAATGGAGGCCCTAAGAGTCCTGTGTCATAGGACAGTTATGAAAATTCATTGGGATAGTTTATGGACAGTGCTAGAACATAGCACTCAGTAAGTATTACTATCATTGTTACTATTAGAAGGAATCATACGTAACTGCTAATATTGGGCCATTTTAGATCCACAGAAAGGGCAATTTTGTATAGTTCAACATAATATTATCATGTCATGATGGGTCATTAACCAGGATAGGATAGATAGGAGGATAATCTGTTATACAGCAAAGACCCCACTTTCAACCTCATGTTACTGTCAGGGCCTCTGTTTACTTTTGACACCTCCAACCTTCCTGCATCTCCCCCTGTGCTGAGGATGCTGGAAGGAAAAGCCCAGGTGTACGGAGTGGCTGTGCCTTAGGGAAGGTGTGGGACCTGCTTTCCCCACTGCTCTCTGCTAGCAGCTCATCATGGGTGTGGACTCAGAGCAAGAAACTGGATCTCTCCACCTGCCCTTTGCCTCATGTTGATCTCTGCCAAAGGGCCTGGCCCATCTTGGGACACCTGTTGCATTCTGCGCCTGTTCCAGACTTCTGGAACTCCCCAGAAAGGGAAATGGCTTTGCTGGGAGGCCTGGATTCTCTTCCTCCCAAGGGCACTCTGAGTCCATCATGGCTGCCTCTGGCTAGGTGAGGAGTGTCCCAATATCTGACTGAACTCTTGCTGTTCCCACAGCTGGGCCTGCTGGTTGATCTCTCCCCAGATGGTCTGATGATCTCCGAGGATGGAGTTAACAATGAGGAACTAGAGGCTGAGTTCTTGGCTTTGGTTGGGGGCCCACCCCAAGCCCTGGAGAAGTTCAAAGGCAAAGGTGAGACTCTCAACCCACCCATGGAACATTTCCTGAGCTCCCACTATGGGGCAGGCTCAGAGCTGGGTGCTAGGAAGACAGAGGAAAGGAGACAGAGAAGGTCCCTGTGCTCCTGAAACCCACAGTCTGGGTTAAAGGTTAAGTGATCAACTCTGGACCCAGAGTGAGTGTTTGAATCCCAACTCTGCCACATACTGGCTGTGCCTTAATGCATTCCACAACCCGTGTGGGCCTGTTTCCCCATCTATAAAATGAGAATAAACCACACTTATGTCACCAGAGTTAATCTTCTAGTGTTAAAGGACTTCACACTGGACCTGGTGAGTCATCCAGCCCACTGATCAGGGCTGGGATGGGGGAAGCACAGGGCAATGGGAGAGACCTATGATCTAGGAAGAATTCATGGAGGAGGAACCCATGATGGGTAGGGCCACATGAAGATTTGGGGAGTACTTCTGGGAGGGGTCACAGCACATGCAAAAGCTCTAGGGGAGATGGCATTGGGCAGAGGATTCCAAGGTGGTCAAGTGGGGCCGGAGCCCAGAGGGCAAACGTAGCCTTTACACTTTTTAGCTAATATAGTTGATCTTCATTATCACAAATTTTGAATTTGTGAATTCACCTACTGGCTAAAATTTATTTGTAACCCCAAACCAATACATGCAGCTCTTTTGCAGTCATTCTTGGACATGCACAGAGCCACAACAAGTTTGAATAACCCAACCTGCCCAGCATCCCACAGTGAGGAAGTCCCAGAGCCAGAGTTTGAACGCAGGCTTTATAAGGAAGGGATAAGGCTGGTGAGGTCAGCTGAGGAGCGGGATCATGCCTGCTGGCCCTAGGGCAGTGGGGTGCCATGGAAGTGCCAAGAGAGAGACATGCTGCCCCATTGCCTGCTACCATATTCTTTGGGGCCGTGAGTGACCAGAATGGGAGACTGGGGACTCTTGAAGGATCCTGGTCCAGCTGACACCTCCTCCTGCTACCAGGTCCCCTGCCCATGGAGGCCATTGAAAAGATGGCCAGCTTGTGCATGAGAGACCCAGATGAGGAGGAGGGGACAGACGATGAGGATGTGGAAGCTGATGATGACCTGCTGGTGAGTGTCTAGGTGGAGCAGAGGGCCTCCCCTCCCATTGTTGCCCCATCTGTCAGGCCCTCATGCAGCCTCCTGGCCTTGTGTCCCTGCAGGCGGAACTAAACGAGGTCCTTGGGGAAGAACAAAAGACTTTGGAGTCCCACCCTCCCATGGCCCAGGTATATGTCCGACAATCCTGTTCCCTATAGCTCAGGGTTCAAGGCCTTCCCTTGAACCTCAGCCATGTGACCTCAGGCAGGTGATGGGACACTTCTGAGCCCAAGTTCTCTGTGCTAGGAAAGGGGATGATAATTTCTACCCCTCCAAGTGGGGGAACAACTGGCCCAGGGGTGACATGCCAGGTGGGCAGTCGGCCTTCAACCAAGGACAACTGCAGAGTGGGCTGAGTTGGGTCATTGCCCACCCACACCATGCCCCTGGCCCCTCCCACAGCCAAAAGCTACAGCCCCCAGCCCAGGGGTGGAGGCCACCTTGCAGGAGAGGCTGGCCCTCTACCAGACAGCGATCGAAAGTGCTAAGCAAGCTGGAGACAGTGCCAAGATGCGGCGCTACGACCGAGGACTTAAGGTAAGTGGGCAGACAGGAGAGCACTGGGACCCTACCACTGCCCCTGCACTCAGCTCCGGGCTCTTTCAAAACCCACATTTCCACCTTCTCCCAGACACTGGAAAACCTGCTGGCCTCTGCCCGGAAGGGCAACGCCATCGATGAAGAGGACATCCCACCACCAGTTGCTGTGGGGAAGGGCCCAATGGCCACATCCAGCCACACATCTGCACCCACCCTGCCAGCCTCTATGAGCCCACCAGCCCCAGAACCCAGGGTCACAGTGGAGGGTCCTCCTCCCACTGCCCCAGCCTCGTCCCTGGGCCTGGCTAAGCCCCAGCTTCCCTCAGGTAGGCCAAGTGCAGGGTTGCTGACATGAAATGTCAGGGGATATATTCAGTGGTTGGCCCGTCTGTGAGGGGGAAGGCCCTGTACTGATCGTTAGACATTTTAAATACCCCTTCCTTTCCAGGTCTGCATGCCCCTGGAGTTCATTAATACCTTTTTTTTATGATGGTAAAATATATAACATAACATGTGCCGTTTTAACCATTTTTCATTGTACAGTTGAGCAGCATGTAGTTTACTCACAATGTTGTGCAGCTATCACCTCTACTTCCCAAATCGCATCCCAAACAGAAAGTCTGTCCCCCCTAAACACTAACTCCGCATCTCTCTCCCCTAGCTCCTAGTAACCTCTGTTCTACTTTATCATAATGAATTTGCTTCTTCTAGATATTTCATATAAGTAGAACCATACACTATTTGTCCTTTTCTGTCTGGCTTCCTTCACTTAGGATAACACTGTAGCCTGTGTCAGCACTTGATTCTTGTTTAGGGCTGAGTAAATTCCCACATATAGAGTTCTAAGTGAAAATTTTGCAAGCACTCAGCTTGTCTGTCTTTTCTCCTAAAACTCACCTGGCTGGAGGGCACACCTACCTAGAGGTTTTCGTTCCCAACCTTCCCCTCATGGTTCTCTCCTTCCACTACAGGAAAGGAGTACCCGCTCCCTCCCTTCAAGAATCTGAACTCTGGGGTCTGCTCCAGGGGCAAATGGGAACCAATGAGATGACATAAAAGGCTGGCTTGTGGTTGAGAATGTGGACACTGGGTCTCTAAATCCTTCTCTGGCCAGTCTGGTCTCTAGGCCATTGTTTTTGGCAAAGTACAAGGAAGACTGTTGGAAATTGTCACCTGAAATTCTTGGTCGAAACCACCCCAAATTTTCACAATTGGATTTTTTGGCATATAACTCAGCAGGGGTTCAGAGAATCGTGTGCTGTTGGCAATAACAAGACTCTGTCTCTTCCCGTCTCTTTGTTGGTGTGAAGCACTTTAAAAAAGGAACAAAGAAAGCAGAAAAGGAATGAATGGGAATCAGGAGCTAAATTTTAGGAGGTGGACCCAGCCTTTACTATGTCAGCAAGGTACCTTGCCAATAAAATTTTACTGTTGGTTTGTAAAAGGTATTTATCAGAAAGTTTGAGATATTTATGTCATGCTCAATTATGTGCTAAGTATAATTGTAACAGTTGTTCAACCCCAAAAGAAAAAATTTTTAACACAGAGATGTACGATAATAAGTTAATCAAATATCAAGGTGTTTAGTTTCAACCTTCTCAGATACCTTCTAAGATACCTTCTCAGGTGAGTGCCCCTAAAATTAAAGTAGCAGGTCAGCTGTCCATCTGACAGCGTACAATGCAGGCTGTTTCCCAGGTGTTTCTAGTATTGTGGTCACTAGACGGTGTATCCATTCTGCTTTGTTTTTTATACCGTCAGCTGTACCTATTGCTTTCAATTTAGAGATACAAATGTCTTGAGCATATTCAAAACTAAATTACTATTTAAAAAGCAGTTTAATCTTCTGTTTCCCAACTTTGCCAACACACTACATAAATGTATTTTGGTGACAAATGTCTGATAGGGTGGCCAGAAAAAGGTTTTCAAGTGCCCACATAAATCACGTTAAGATAAAATTCTGTGAGGGACGTGGATAGAAAGAAGAGAGGATGTGAAATTCCCAACCACAAAAGTGATCCTTGGGAAATATTTCATAAGTACATGTTGGCATATACTCAAAGGAATTGAAAGCAGGGGCATGAAGAGATATTTACACACCCATGTTCATAGCAGTATGACCAAAGGTAGAAGCAGCTCAAGTGTCTATTGATGGATGAATGAGTAAACAAAATAGTATATCTTTGCAATGAAATACTATGCAGCCTTAAAAAGGAAGGACATTCTGACACATGCTACAATGTGGGTGTACCTATTGAATGTTATGCTAGATGAAATAAGCCAGTCAAAAAGAGCAAATACTGTCTGATTCTACTTATATGATGTCCCTAGGAGAGGCAGATACATAGAGTCAGAAAGAACGGTGGGAGCCAGGGGCTGGGGGAGGAGGTGCGAAGTTAGTGTTTAGTGGGGGCAGAGTTCCAGTTTGGAAGGATGAAAATGTTCTGTTCCATGGGTGGATGGAGCTGATGGTTGCTCAACTAATGGATGTACTTAACACCACTCAACTGTGTGTGTACTTGAAAATGGTTAAGACGGTGAATTTTGCCTTATACGCATTTTGCCGTATTTTTTTAAGTGAATATTGGTGAGTTCCAAATCATCATGGTAGTTAAAATACATTAGGTTTAAAAGAGTGGTGTGATAGTTTTCTTTTTCACCTGTCAATATTTGCAAGATACTGGGAATGACAATATTGACTACTTTTGCAACTTAAGATGAAAAATTTTAGGTGCCAACTCAAAAATGCATAAGGGTACATAAAATTTTCCAAAATTTTCTGGGGAGCAAAACAGCAATGGCTCTGGATGAGTCCCCACAATGCATTCTTCAGGCTGCATGACTTTGGAGAAACAGCATCCCCTCCCTGAGCCGTAGTTCTCACATCTATAAAAGGGGCCTAAGAACAGCAGTCTTTGTTGTGAGAGTGGAAATGGTTTGTACGCTGCTTTCCTTCCAGGTCCCTGCAGCACTGGTCCCCTGGCTCAGTTGCAGAGCCGCCAACGCGAGTACAAGCTGGCTGCCCTCCATGCCAAGCAGCAGGGGGATACCTCCACCGCCGCCAGGCACTTTCGTGTGGCCAAGGTATGTCCAAACTGACGGACAGGTTCAGGTGGAAAGAATAGGATGCTTCCGACATTACATGATGGCAAAGATCATGGGCTCTGAAGTCAGATATACCTAAATTTAAATCCCGGCTTGATTATTCTCTAGGTGTTATTTGCTGCATCTCTTGCAACCTTAGTTTACCTTTTCTGTGAAATGGGCCTAAGTGTGAGAAGAGGCTTGAGCAAGATTGGGCAAAGGAAAGGGCAGACTGGGAGTCCACTGGCACATGGCAGGGTGTGGAGGCTCCACATAGGGTTCCAGCTCCTGCTGCTGCCTCTCCTGACCACCTTCCTTCTCACAGAGCTTTGATGCTGTTTTGGAGGCTCTCAGCCGGGGGGAGCCTGTGGACCTGTCTCGCTTGCCCCCTCCACCTGGTGAGTACCCTGTCTGCCCACCCTCTAGGACTATTGAAGGCCTCCACCAACTTCTTCCTGATACTGCTGCCTCCTCTGGTCAGGACTGAGACCCAGTCAGGTCACACCAGCCTGGGTGGAGGTGGGGGTAGCCACAATCAAGCCCTTCATTGCACTGGACTTCTCTGTCCCCAGACCAGCTGCCCCCAGATCCACCATCACCGCCACTGCAGCCTCCGACTCCCAGCACAGTGCCATCCACACCAGGTAGGCTCCTGGGACTTTGGGTGGACAAATTAGGGCAAGACAGTCTCCCT
Organism: Desmodus rotundus; assembly: GCF_022682495.2. Classification (NCBI taxonomy): domain Eukaryota; kingdom Metazoa; phylum Chordata; class Mammalia; order Chiroptera; family Phyllostomidae; genus Desmodus; species Desmodus rotundus. Next base: position 44,878,062 of record NC_071395.1, on the reverse strand, counting down.
TCCAAGACTCTTAACCCTGCCCCTCAACCCCATTGGGCCCAGAGGTTCCCCCACCCCCGAGGACTCTCCTGGAGGCACTGGAGCAGCGGATGGAGCGATACCACGTGGCCGCAGCCCAGGCTAAGGCCAAGGGAGACCAGCGAAAGGCTCGCATGCATGAGCGCATTGTCAAGGTGCATGGGGGCCAAGTGGGTGGGTGGGCAGCCCCTGGAGACTGTGCCCAGGGAGTACTAACACGTGTGTCCCCCACAGCAATACCAAGATGCCATTCGAGCCCACAAGGCTGGCCGAGCTGTGGATGTGGCTGAGCTGCCTGTGCCCCCAGGTAGGCGCTGCCCCCACCCTACCCCTCCAGCCCCTGAGCCTTTGCCTATACTATTCCTTCTGACTGTACAGGCTCAGGGAGTTGATTGCTCCACATTCAGGAATTCTACAAGCTTGTTAGACAATTGGTACCTTAAAATCAGTGCAGTGGGAATGTTTACATCGTGGAAATTGGCAAACACTAAAAATCAGGGGGTTTTATTTGAAGAGCCTATTGGCCAGCCCACTGCTGACTGATCTTTCCTTTTCTTTTGTTTGACTCACTTCTTCCTACTCATCGGTTCTTTAGCTTTGCAGATACCTACTCGGCCTCCCATTAGCCCCACAGTGGGTTTGAGGCCTCCTCTGCATTCTCAGAGCTGCCTGTACATCCCCACTGAGAACAGTGATATCTGCACTTTGGTCCCCTGGAAGTACCCCCAGGCCCAGGACCACCCCTTGTAGCCGGCACAGCACCTCACAGTGCTTCCTTATTGGAGTCTGGTCAAGGCCCAGGGTCAGGCAAGAGGAGGCAAACGGCAGGAGGGAGGGTGACATGGTTTGGTGTCTATACCAAACCACCGGCAGCTCTTCCCACATTTAAAGTGGCTTCAAAGGCCTAAGGCTCTTTTGGAGGGGAGGGAACCCACCATCCACCATCGTGGCAGGGGCCTCTCCCTCCTGACTGGGCCCCAACTGGCCGCCCAGGCTTTCCCCCTATCCAGGGCCTAGAGGCCTCCGAGTCCACCCAGCCGAGCCTGGTGGGGGTCCTGGAGACTGCCATGAAGCTGGCCAACCAGGATGAAGGCCCAGAGGATGAAGAGGATGAGGACCCTAAGAAGGTATGAGGGGCAGGGCCCTTGGATTGAGGCAGGGAATGGCAGCAAAGTAAACTCTGACAGTCCCAGCCTTGAGCCAGAAAGAACTGGCCTGTCCTGACCTTGCCACCTCCTGACCATGTGGCCATGAGCAACTCATTTCATTCTCAGAGCTGTTGCAAGGATTCAACAAGAAAGGACTGTATGTTGTACTTAGTGCTGAGGAAACAGAAACTAAGCTGGTCACTGTTGTCAGTGTCAGTCCCTGACCATTTGGGGAGTGACCTCATCATAGATGCTGGGAGACCTCTGACTTTGTCTCCATCTTTCAGCAGCCCAACAGCCCTGCGGCCCCCACAGCCCAGCCCAAGGCTGCATCCTCAAGGGCACCCCAGCCAGGATCCACTTCAGCCAAAGCAGCCCCCAAAGGCACGTCCACCAGAGGTAAATGGCCCCTCTTCACCCTGCTGTCCATCACTTGGCATGGGCTGGCAGCACTCACAGATGCCCCTATGCCCACAGCCCAGCAGCAGCTGGCCTTCCTGGAGGGCCGAAAGAAGCAGCTCTTGCAGGCCGCATTGCGAGCCAAGCAGAAGAACGACGTGGAGGGCGCCAAGATGCACTTGCGCCAGGCCAAGGGGCTGGATCCCATGCTGGAGGCCTCACGCAATGGGCTGCCTGTGGATATCACCAAGGTGAAACCTCTAGGCCTGCTAAACCTTTCCAGGTGCTCACCCGTTGGACCTTAACAGCCATGTGACTTGGAATATATTAGTCAGGGTGCAGAAGCTGCTGTAACAAATAGGCCCCTCATGAGAGAGTGGTTGAACAAGACAGATGTTTGTGTTTCTTGCATGTAGTATTTAGGATGCTTTGGGCTCTTATGAAGAACCTCCAGAGCCCAGGTTCTTTCCATTTTGTTGTTTTGCCACACCTGAGGAGGTCATCCATGTCCACATGGTCCAAGTGGACCACTAATCTATCTGCATCCTGTCCATGGGAAGCCATGAGGGAGAAAAATTGCAGGCCAAGAAGTTTCCTCTAAAGAAAGTGGCATAGCGTTGCCATCACTCCTGCTCACCTCCCATTGGTCAGAACTGAGTCACATGGCTGCACATAGCTGCAAGGGAGGCTGGAACATTTTCTTGCAGGGCTACCATGTGCCCAGCCAGAACTCTATTACTAGGGAAGAGGGTGTGGATTGGATTTGGGGGAAACAGTTAACAGATTCCACCATTTTTGGTAGAACCATCCACTTCTCTCTAAGTATCACTTTTCTCTTTGAGGAAGAAGAAAGAGCAGGACAGCAGACAGAGGAGTGGTTGGGGAAGGCCTCTCCAAGGAGGGGTTAGGGTGGGCTTGCTCATTGCTGACCACCAGGCCTCTCCCCATGACCCTTGACCTTTCAGGTGCCGCCTGCCCCTGTCAACAAGGATGACTTTGCCCTGGTCCAGCGTCCTGGCCCTGGTCTGTCTCAGGAGTCTGCCCGGCGCTATGGTGAACTCACCAAGCTTCTAAGGCAGCAGCATGAGGTAAGGGGACTCCTGGCCCGGGTCAGCAGGCCTTCTCCAGGGTCATGGTGCTTCAGCCCTCCCTTTACTGTCTTCTGCCTCACCAGATGTGTCTGAATCACTCTAACCAGTTCACCCACCTGGGCAACATTGCCGAAACCAGCAAGTATGTGCCCCCATGCCCACCTCCGCCTGGGTGTGCACCCCTGCCTACCTCTGGGACCAAAAACCTGAGCAGGGCCCTCTTGTGGCAGATTTGAGAAACTGGCGGAGGACTGTAAGCGGAGCATGGAGACTCTGAAGCAGGCCTTTGCCCGGGGTCTCCCCACACCCACTGCCCGCTTTGAGCAGAGAACCTTCAGCGTCATCAAGTAAGGCCCCCGATGGCCCCTAGCTCAGATGCCCATTTGAGGAGGGGTTTTCCCTCCCCAGAAGCTGGCAGGTGGTGGGAGCATAGCACACATAAGGGTGCCAAGGCATGCATGAGGTGCAAGTGAGGGTGTGCTGGCAGTGACACATTTGGAAACGGGGAAGATGTAGTGAGTGCAGAAGTGAGTGCTGTCCCGGGGGCCTTGTGAGCCCTCAGGATAGCAGTTGTTGGTCCTGCTCCAGTTACGGTAAGTGTTCCCACACCCTGGATGGTTGGAATCATTTTTCCCACTTGCAGATGAGGTTAGATGCAGCCACTGGCGTCACCTAGAAAAACCTACACCATTTGCCCCAGCGTTGCCATATCTGCATCCCTGGCTCCCCATCATCTCCTCTCTACCTGTTGGCCTCAGTCAGCTCCTCTCCTGCCACACAGATCTCTTTTTGGTCCCTCACACCAAGCATGTTCCCACTCAGGGCCTCCACCCCCGTGGTTTACCCTGCCCAGATCCTCTTCCCTAGGTCTCCATGTCGCACCCCCTTCTTGACATCCAGCATCACCAATAATGTTGGCCTTCACCGATCACCCTATCTAGAGCAGCCCCTCTTGAGCATACTTCCATCTTCCCCATTTTAATTCTTTGCAGAGTTGCTTTGTTTATTGATACATTCATTGGTCATCTTCCCACTCAGCCAGCTCAGGCTCCATGAGCACAGAGACAGATCTCTCTCATTTACTTCTGTATCCCCAGCAATGAGGACACAGGTTGGCACACAGTAGGGGCTCCAGAAATATTGCTTGCTAAGTGAAAGAAAGTTTCCCCAGCCACGAGACAGCTGGCTGTCACATAGTAGGTACTCAGGTAATGTCAAATGAAGAGAAGGCTCCATAGCAGCTAGGGCACTGGCTGGCACATAGTAGGAGGTTCCAGAAATACTGCTAAATAAAGGGAAGGTCCCACAGCAGCAAGGCCACTGGCTGGTGCAAAGTTGGTACTAAATAAATATATGCAAACTAAAGCAGGGACCCAAAAGTTAGTCACTGGCAGAACTGGACAGAGAACTCGAGTTTGTCTAATTTTAAAACTGAAGCCAGGAGCTGAGACACCCCCAAAGGCCAGTGTGGGGTTTGTTCCCTGCCCCCACCAAAGGAAAAGAAGGGCAGGCAGTGGGGCTGAGGTGCCTCTCTCCCAACCTGTCCTCCCGGAAGGATCTTCCCGGACCTCAGCAGCAATGACATGCTCCTGTTTATCGTGAAGGGCATCAACTTGCCCACACCTCCAGGTAAGGGAGCACTAAGCAGGGGTCAGGGCTGTGGGGACCACCTCTCTGCCCAGCTGTGACCCTTCTTTGCCCACAGGGCTCTCCCCTGGCGATCTGGATGTCTTCGTTCGATTCGATTTCCCCTATCCTAATGTGGTATGTGGAGAGCCAAAGAGAGATGGGCTTAAGCCCCATCAGGATGGGAAGTGGGTCGGGCAAGGGTCCCAGGCCAGCCCCCAGCCCCTGAGCTTTCCTGCCTCCTGTCTGGTCCCAGGAAGAAGCTCAGAAAGATAAGACAAGTGTGATCAAGAACACAGACTCCCCTGGTGAGACACGGGCAACAGGTAGCCTCACCCCCTGCAGCAAGAATGTGAGCCTGACTCCTCTCTCCTTCCCTGGGCAGAGTTCAAGGAGCAGTTCAAACTCTGCATCAACCGCAGTCACCGAGGCTTCCGAAGGGCAATACAGACCAAAGGCATCAAGTTTGAAGTGGTCCATAAAGGGTGAGCTGGGGGCCAGGCACTGCATGGGCTCGGGGGGTGGGGAGGTTGCCTTGGGCCAACCATCCTGTTCCCCTCACGTACACAGGGGGCTGTTCAAGACTGACCGGGTCCTGGGTACAGCCCAGCTGAAGCTAGATGCCCTGGAGACAGCATGTGAGGTCCGGGAGATCCTTGAGGTAAGAGGTAGACATTAATTTGAATGTTCTAGTATGGCTGTGTCACTTATCAATATCACTCAAATGCTCCCTGCCCTGAGCCTCCTGAGGGTCCTCTTTGCTCACCCAGCCTCTCCCCTGGGAGTCTAAGACCTCCTTACTTCCAGCCCTCAATACCCCCAGTGCCCTGCTCCACTATGACCAGTTGGCGTCTCAGTCATACTCATGGGCCCATGTTTTGTAAATCACCTTGGCTGTTCCTGATCCTAGCCCCAGGACTCCAGCCACTGCCTGTTTCCCAATAGCCTCTCCTTACTCCCACCCAGGTCCTGGATGGTCGCCGGCCCACAGGAGGGCGGCTGGAGGTGATGGTCCGGATTCGAGAGCCACTGACGGCACAGCAGTTGGAGACAATAACTGAGAGGTGGCTGGTCGTCGATCCTGTGCCAGCAGCTGTGCCCACAGTGAGACTCCACCTGGCAGTAACCAGGGAGGGAGGCTTGGTTCAAGGGGAGTCAAGACTCACAAGACGTTTTGTCCTCTGAAGCAGGTTGCTGGACCCAAAGGGAAGGCCCCTCCCATTCCTGCCCCTACAAGGGAGCCAGCAAACAGGTAGGTGGCTGGGCCGGGTATGCTGGAAAAAACACCCGCTCTTCCCATCTCAGCCCTTCCTGGACAGTACCTCGTCAGGCACGAATTGGAGCATGTCTCTTCCCCACTTTAAAACCTTTCCTGGCTCCCTTTCTTCTGGAGAATCATGTTTAAACTCTTCAGCTTAATCTTTAAGGCCTTTTTTGATCTGACCATTGTCAGTATATCCAACCTTCTCTCTCCCCACTCCCTCCTGTTGGTTCATGGCCACACATAGTTTTTACTCACCTCTGGGCTTCTATGTTACAGTGCCCTGACTACTTCTACCCACACACTTGTTCCCGGCTCCTCTACCCAACTGACTCCTGTGGGTCCCAAATTGCCTGTTGTCTCCTCTAGGAAGCCCTCCTTGACTGTCTGGCATTGCAGTTGCCTGGGTATACAGTGCAGTTGCCTAGATGTACATCGTCACCACTAGGCGGTGGGCTTAGCAACACTGGTTGGCCTGGCTTGTCTCTGCCTGTTCCCCAGTGCCCAGCATGTCAAATTAATGGGTTCAAGGATCAAGATCCTCACAAACCCTCATCCCTATCCCCACCCCATAGATCCAGCCGGCCCCTGCATAGTCTCAGCGTGCTGGCCTTTGACCAGGAGCGTCTGGAGCGGAAGGTGGGTTCCCATCCACTAGGCTTGGTGCAGGATTGGGAGGTCTTGCAGGCTCAGGCAGGGCCCTCACAGCCCTCTCTGTACCCCGCAGATCCTGGCCTTCAGGCAGGCACGGCGGCCAGTGCCCCCAGAGGTGGTCCAGCAGTACCAGGATATCATGCATCGCAGCCAGTGGCAGAGAGCACAGCTGGAGCAGGGGGGCCCAGGCATCCAGCGGGGTATGGGCTCGGGGACAGGCACTCGGGCGAGGGGCATGGGGACAGGCACTCAGGGGACAGGCAGTGGCAGTGGCCCCATTTTGACCCTATCCCACTCAGAATACATGGCCCAGTTGGAACGTCAGCTGCAATTCTACACAGAGGCTGCCCGGCGCCTCGGCAGTGAAGGCAGCAGGGTGAGCTGGATGGGGTTCGGGTGGGCACTGGAGGACTGGGGCTGCCAGGGGCTTCCCACTGACCTCCCATTGGATCCCCAGGAACCCGCAAAGGAGGCACTCTACAGGCGGAACCTGGTTGAGAATGAGGTGAGCGGCTCAGATGTTGCGGTTGGGGGTGAGCAGCTGTGACTCTGGCTCCCACTCACCCCAGTGTTCTCTCCTGCAGCTGCAGCGGCTCCGTAGGTGAGGGGCTGACGGCACTGGCAGCCCCTGGAGATTGGAAGCAGGCTCGAGGCCCCAGTGCTGGGAGGAGCTGACACTGCCACATCCTCAGACCAGACAAGCAGACAATCAGCAGACAATCAGCCCTGGATGGACTCGTCCCCTGCTGGGCCCACCCAGCCCTGGCAGGGGCCATCGGGGATGGTGCCCACCAGCCAGCCTGTGCTCCTGGCCTGTTCCAGAGGTGGGAGAGCAGCCAGGACCAAGCCCTGAGAGCCCCTGCAAGCACTTTACATCGTGTCCCTCCCTAGCCTTAACCCTAAGCCCACTCACACCCCAAAGAAGCCTCTGAGACCAGCCATAACCTGGCTGACTCCCCAGGGGGGTGCCCTGGTCCAGCTAGGCCCCAGGGCTCACACATGGAATAAACAGCCAGGGCCACACCCAGCTCTCCATCTTTGTTTCTTGCCCTGGGTGTCTGGGCTGGGTGTCCCCTCCCCACCCCACCTGGGGTAGTGAAGAGGAAGTGCCTGGGAGAGGAGCAGCCTGAGAGGGGGAGTGTCCATAAAAGATGTGTTCTTGCCTGTGAAGGCCATACATCTGTCATGGGGTCTGCAACCTGCCTGAGGGCACCTGCACCACCATGCATTTGATCTTCACATGTAAACCCAGATATGCCTGGTGGTCTTGGGCATGTCTGGGTTTATAGGTGTGGTCAGGCCCTACATGGTGGTGCTCGGTGACCCATGTGTGTCTCAGCCTTGAAATCCAGCCCTGCCACTCACTGGCCATGGGACCTGGATCAAATTGCCTGATGCAATTAGCATCCTACAGCCTCAGTTTCCCCACTGTGTGTAAGGATGGCAAGAGCCCCTTCTGTCCCACAAAGTGAAAGGCACCTGATTGGTAGTGAGCACTCAAAAGAATTAGGCTTTATTGTTGCTGTCTCCATCTGGGCAGGTAGTAGGAACATGGCCAGCAGGGCTGGCATGGTCTGTGCACCTGGTGTATGAGCTGAATGCCTCAGTCCTTCCTTGTGTGTGAGGTGCTTCAGCCTCCTAGCCGACATGGGTCAGGCGGGCTGAGCCCTCGACCCCTGGGAGAGACGTGCTGAGGCCCTGGGTGGGCACTGTCTCCTTAGTCCATGGCCCAGTGGAACCCCAGGAGTCAACCGTTCTGACAGGCCCCTCAGGTCAGGGGCCCCCTGCCTGTGGCCGATGTGGTGCTGTAGGTGGCAACTGGATCAGGACCTGCTCAGGGTTACCCGTGGTGTCCACCATGCGAAGGTGTGGGAGGCCCAGGAAGGCCTGAGGCGCAATGCTGGTCATGTGAAGCTTATTAGCCCTGGACCAAGAAGCAGGCATGAGGGCAAGTGCAAGGGTAGGGGGCCACAACCATCCTGACTTCCCCTGACCCTCCTGGGGTCCCCTACAACCTACCATGGCCCTCCCCTGCCCATCTGGACCCACCCAGCCACCCTGAGGACACCTGAGGAAGAGGACACGCAGGCTTGGTGTGCTGAGGAAGGCTTCAGGGCCCACATAACTGATGCGGTTGCTCTGCAAGTGCAGCTCTTCAAGAGCCTCGGGCAGGTCAGGAGGCACGAAGGATAGGTCGTTGTGGCTGAGATCCAGCACCTGGGCAGACAGGCAGAGCTGGCCCAATGGTGGCTGCAGTTCCTGCGCCAGCTGCTCAGCTAAGCCCCAGACTACCTTCTTCCGGGCCCTCCTCCCCTCCATGCCCAGCCCAGTCATTCCGCCCCCTCCCCTGGACCCTCTTCATGGCTGCTGAATTTCTCCCCTTGACAGAGGTGAACTGAGTCCTTTCTGAGGCAGCCCCTGCTATAGGCACTAGGGGCACAAAGAGGTTCCCACCAGCTGCGGGAGATATTGATTCAACTAGTCATAAAGATGGCACTTAATCCATAGCCTCATGCCCTGCTAACACTCATCATTTACTTATGATTATTATTGATTGCTTCCTCCCTAACCAGGGTGTCCATGCCCCAGGCCAGGAGCCCTGTCACTGTGCCCATTGGCATCTCCAATGCTTAGAACAGTGCCTGACACCTACAGAGGCTTTAAACTCTGGAATCAATAGTGGTCAAGAGGTAGAGGCCACAGTGTTTACTGAGATGGTGGAGGGAGTGTCTCAGAGGACCAGGCAGCAGGGACAGCACAGCCAGAGGCCTGGAGGCTGGATCTGAGTTATCCACACCAAAGTTAGCCCCCCATGGGGTGTTGATTTTGTGGTAGTTTCCAAGGGCCTTGTGGATGAGGGACTGGTCAGGCAGCAGGATGGAGGGGCCATGGGGGACAGTGTGGCTAACCCGCCCACCCCTGACCTGCAGGGCCTGTAGCTCATGCCAGGTGCCTGGCTCGATATCACCCACTCGGAGTCGGTTGTGCGCCAGGCTGAGCTCCCGCAGCTGGTCCAGACCAGCCAGCGGCTCAGGCTCTAGGGTCCGCAGCTGGTTGCGCTGCAGCTGCAGGGTGTGCAGGCCAGCAGGCAGGCCCATAGGCACCCGAGTCAGCTGATTGCCGGCAAGGTCGAGGCTGCGTAGGGCACGCAGTGGTCGGAAGGCTCGCTGGTGCACGCGGGCACTGGCCAGGCGGTTGTAGGCCAGGTTGAGCTCCGCCAGGCCTGGTGTAGCGGCCAGGTCACGGGCTCCCAGTGTGGCTACGCGATTGTGGGGAAGCACCAGGGACCGCAGGCGGCGGGGCAGCGCCAGGGGCACCCGCTCCAGTCTATTTCCATAGACATGCAGCGTGTGCAGGCCCCGCAGAGGCCGCAGTGCCCCTGCAGGCAGCCCAGCTGCCCCCAGCTGGTTGTGCTGAAGCAGCAGGTAGCGCAGTCCCCTTGCCCCACGCAGCCGGGCTGCCTCCACCTGCTGGATGAGGTTCCGGCCCAGGTGCAGCACAGCCAGGGTGCGGGGCAGTCCGGCAGGCACTGCAGCCAGCCGATTGTGGGACAGGTCCAGGTACTCAAGGCGGTGCAGTTTGCTGGTGGGGGAGAGGGTCGGCATCGGTCTGAGCGCCCAGTGCCAGGGACCAGGTAGATCTCTGATGGGGGGCAGGAGGGCTGATGAGTGGTGCTGAGATGTCAGCTGGAAATTCCGACTTTCAGAGTGGTGAGCTGAGAGATCTGGGTGGGAGGTAAACTTGGGGTGATCAAGGCTGGTTCTGGCCTGAGGATTAGATGTGGGGGTGACCAGGACAGAGTTCTGGGTCCAGATATGTGGGCAGCAGCTGTGATGTCTTATAACAAGATGACTGAATAGGGTAGTTGGGAGCAAGGATGGCTGCCAGGTGCTGGGCCAAGCCTGGCACACAGTAGGTGCTCACCAAATGAAGCCATGGGTTACGAGTGATACAGAGGAGGGGGACAAAGGGTGGGGGCCCCAGACCCCGAATGCTCAGCCCCTACTGCCAGCATGAGGCTATACCCCATCCCACCCTGTCCCAGGCCCCACCTGAAGGTGGTGGCATCCAGGCCACTGTCTGTCAGCTGGTTGTGTTGGAGATAGAGCTCACGGAGGTGGGCCTGGCGGCTCAGGGCTCCTCTGGGTACCTTGGAGATGAGGTTGTTCTGGGAAGAGAGGAGAGAATGACACCCAGGGTCTGGAATAGAGGGCAGTGGACAGCCACCGAAGGCTCTTGAATAAGGGAGTGATAGACGAGCTGGCTATAGCAAGCCTGCTCAGAGAGCACTTGTGACTGGCTTGTGCCAGTGGTAGAAACTCAGAGAAAGATATTTCTGACTGCTGGAATTCTGAGGAGGCAGAGGGGTCTGCCAGGAGAGAGGTGAAGGGGGCCAGGAAGGAAGTGAAATGGGGAGGAGCACCTGCAGGTGGAGCCGCTCCAGAGAGGGTGGCAGGCTGGGTGGCAGGTAGCTGAGCTGGTTGTTGGAGAGGCTGAGGGTGGTGATGGCCTCGGAGCCGTGGAAGGCATCAGGGGGCAGGCCAGCATTGCTCAGATGATTGTTGTGGAGGTACACAGACCTAAGGGGAGCCAGGCTCCAGCCACCAGCCTGCCCCTAGGCTCCCCACCACTCCCTCTTCACCCCGGCTCAGGGCTGCCTTCATTGTATGAGTGCGTGAGCATAGTTCTTCAGACAGAGAGCATCCAGGGTCCTGTCTCCCCCGACCACCCAGGGCAGGCTCATGACTTCCCTCAGACCCCAAGGTGGGGAGTGACCTAGGCATGCCTGAGGCCTGAGGCTGGGCTGGGTTAGGGGCTACCTGAGCTCAGGCTTTTCCCCAAAGGTGAGTGGGAAGATCTCCGTCACTTGATTGGCAGCCAAATCCGCTACTCGAAGGGAACGAGGCAGAAACTGGGGGGCCACCGAGAGCTGCAGGAGCACAGTGCGCTGGTCCTGGTGGCACCTTCCAGCCCCATGCTGTCCCCTCTGCACTCTGTGCTGTGTGACCTGGCTGGGGTGGGTGGGGTGTGGGGTTGGTGGGGGGCTCACCTTGTTGTGGGCCATGTAGATGTGCTGCAGCTGGGTGAGGGACTCAAAGGCCTCGTCGGGCAGGCCTGGGAGCGGGGCAGGCATTAAGGGGACCCCAGGCCTAGTAGGGGGCAGGGGGCGTCTGTGCTCCCAGCCACCCCCAGGCTCCTAGCCAAACACTGGCAGAGACTCCTCCAGGCACCCCCCTCCCAGTCCACAAAAGCCACAGTCCCCCTCCTCCCATCCCCTGAGTTTCCATCCTGCTCAGCAAAGGGCAGTTCTGGGAACTGCCACAGAGCTGCCCACAGACCCAGCACAGGGGAGGGAGAGGGCTGCTGGGATCAAGCCGGGGAGGGGCAGCCTCCTGTGGCCCCTCACCCTCCGAGGAGATGCGGTTGTTGTGCAGGTTGAGGGTTCGAAGACCGCTGAGGCGGGACAGCTCGTTGTAGGGGAGCTCCTGGAGCTGGTTGTTCTGGGGGGGGGGCATTCACACCCCTGACCCAGATGACCCTGAGCCCTCAACAAGAGCCCCCAGCCCTCATTCTCAGCTCCCCATCATGCTAAGAAGAGAGCCCAAACACCCTACTACCCCCATAGTTGATCCCAATGCCTCACCACGCCTTAACCAAAAAGACATTGATCTCCAACACCCCATCCGCCCCTTTAGTTGACTTCTGACACCCATCACCTTCAGCCCAGACAACCCCATAACTGCCAAGATGTTGACCCCCCTACACCCCCACAACCTCAGCCCCTCCTACATCCAATAGCTGTTTCCCTACCTCCAACACCCATCAAGACCAATTTCCATCAGTGCCAAGACCCACACCCCCAATGCCTCACCCTAGCACATGTACCCCACACCCATCACTCTCAATTCCAGCACTTCCCATGCTCACCCCCTTCACCCCACCCCTGCAACATCCCCCCTCCTCACCTGCAGGGAGAGTTGCTGAGCCTCCCTGGTGATGTTATGGGGGAACACCCTCAGGTCCAGACCATCACAGTCCACTGTGTCAGCTCGGGGGCAGGAACAGCGTGGGGGGCAGGACTGGGGTGGGGGCTGCAAGCTCTCCCCCAGGTGGGGGAAAGCCGGGTCCTCCATGCCTGCGGTGGTTGGGGGACCCAGCAGCAGCAGGAGCAGCAGCAGCAGGCTCAGCAGCTGGGAGTGGAGGGACAGGTCAGGGTGGCGCCAGGTTTGGCAGGAGGTCACCACGGTGACAAGGGCATCCCCCAGGGCGTGTAGGGGCTGGCAGGCCGCACCCTCATACCTCCCCCCACCCCACCTCACCATAGCCAGCCCCAGTTCAGCAGTCTTGCCCGAACTGCCCACCAGGGCTTCCTAATGGAAACCAGGCGGTCACCTCCTGGAGCCTCTGTCTTGGCCGCCACCGCCCCCCATCTCTCGGCACAGTACACCCTCCCTGCAGCCTGTTCCCTCAGGGGCTCAAGGGAGCTGGCCCATCCCCTTGCCTGCCTTGGGAAGGGTGGGTGGGCTGGTGGGTGGGGTTGTGAGGGAAGGCCAGCCTGTCCCCTTGGTCCCCCACCGCAACCCCCCCCCCCCCCCCCAGCTCTGCTTGCGTAACCTAAGCCAGCCTGGGCCAGGCCACAGGAGCAAGGAATGTTTGGGGGAAAGCTGAGATTCACCCTCTATGGTATTTGGGATGACCGCAGGAGTAGGAGTGGAGGCACAGGAGTGGGGGATGCTTTAGCTCGCTGGATGGTCCCCAAGGAACTGAGGTTGGCAGCAAGGGGTCAGGGCAGGCCTGTGCTCAGCCTGTGCTTAGCCTGCCAGCCCAGACACCAACCTGGAGGCTCTCAGCCAGGTCTCCTATCTGGGCCTCTCCTCCCCCCACCAGCTGGCCTCACTGGCAGCCACATCCCCGCCCCCCACAAATAGCCACTGCTGCTGCCTGAAGGGAAATTACACATATGGAGGCACCAGCCTGGTGGTTAAGGGTGTGCACTTGGTGCCAGCCTGCCTGGATCGAACCTGGGCTCAGCCACCTCTCTGGGCCTCGGTTTCCCACTCTGCAAAATGAGGGAAATATTGTCTCACCTCCCAGGATGGGTGTGAGGGTTAAATCAGATAACGCCTGTGAAGTGGAAGACAGTCCCGACACATCCCAGACACTCGATGCCAGCAAGGCAGTGTGTGCCACCAGGTGAGGAAACCAGTCTCTGCCCCTGGCCTTGTGGTAGGCAGACAACCAGAGGCAGAGCAAGGACGAGGGGCCAGATACAGAAGGTCACCAGGGCAGAAAGTCCTGGGTGCCTAGCGATGCACAAAACTGGAAAAACAAGGACCTCACCCCCAGGGTAACCTTTCCTCCCCTAGCATACTGCTGGTCATGTGGTTTAGACCCCCTGACCTTTCTAGTAGGTGGCCATGTTTCTAGGACCCTCCCCTGACCTTTCCTCCCATGGCTTGTCACTAGTCATGTGGTTCCCCTTTGGAGGAGGAACAAGAGGCCAAAGAGTAGCCTCATTTGACTCCCATGTGGGCCCTTGCATAACCACTCCCTTAAGCATTAATCCCTAGGGATAACATCTAGGCGTCAGTTCTGTCTCAGCTCCAGGCCCAGAAAAGCAGCATGTCCAGGGTAGGGAGCAACACCAAGGCTGACATCAGGATCAGCCGCAAAGACTAATGACTGCCTTCCCTAGTGCCGACCAATCAGTACAGACCATTACCCTGAAACGACACACCTGGAAAAGCTAATGAATATTCTATGGAGATCCTCCCCCTGGGACCTCCCCTAAGATCCCCGACCTTTAGAGAGGGGAAAAATCTCTCAGGACCGAGGACCCAGCTCGGCTCTCTCTCCAGTACTCTCTAGAGCACGCCTTCGCCTTTCCTCCTCTCCTTACCCCAGGCATGTATATCCTTGCTCTTTTTCTCCTCAGTTCCAAGGGCCCTCCTTTTGCCTCTGTAACTTGTTTCCTGGGCCCACGCAGCCCAGCTGGCTCACTTCTTCCATGGTTTACTTCTTCTACCTCAGTTACTTTTTAAATAAACTTTTGCTTGTATTTGAGTCTTGGCTCTGAATGCTTTCTTAGCCAGAGCTCAAGTACTGAGGTTGCAGAAGAGAGGTTCAATCGCTAACAACATTCTGGTGCCATTTCACCACCAATCTGTCCCTGAGACATGCCACTTACTGGTGGGGTGACTTCAGACAAATCGTTTTCCTGCCCCAACAACAGCTTTCCCACACATGAAATGAGGATGACAGAAGACCATTCCTCAAAGAGTTGCCACAAGGTAAAACCAGTAGCAGATGAGACATTCTACAACCACATCTGACTCTCACAAGCACTCGGTGGCTGAGGTGATGGGCTGCACGAAGGGCATGAAGGAGTCAGGATCCCGTGGAAACAGAGCTTGAGACAAGGACTGAATGCATTTTGTGTTGGAGAAAGAAGCTGTAGGGAAGTGGGGAGGTGACAGAAGGAAGGAAGGGTGCAGTCAGTAATCAATGACTTATCACTGGGGTTATCAACTTGCCTGGAACTTGCCTGTCTTAGCACTCAAAATCCTGTTTCCCAGAAAACCCTTAGTCCTGGACAAATTTGAGTGATTGGTTGCTCTTGTTATCAAGCAAGTTCCCGCCAAAGGCAACTGGGGCTCCATCGTGCTGCGAAACACTAGGAGATTATGTAGGAAACACACCTCAGAGTCATTCACCTGAGGGGCAAGGGAGTGGGGATATCGATCCTATAGCTCACTCAGTTGGTCACTGATTGAAGGCTTCCCCCAAGAGGCCTGAATTCCACTGCACTTTGGATAGAGCAGGCTCCAGTTCTAAACAGATATACCTAGTTGCCTGATGGTAAGGCCCAGGGGTTATGGAAGGTCCCAGGGAGCCCCTGCTATAGGAGGCTATTGGGTCCAGACAGTGGGGGGGATGGCAGTGAGGTGCATCAGGTGGGCGGTTGGAAGGGAGCAAGATATGGGAGAATGGTGGGGAGAGAGGCTATCTGTATTATTAATCTCCCTTCCACAGAAGTGGAAACTTGGCTCCAAAGAGGTGCTCATTTGCCCACATTTCCCAGGATTGTGTGGCCTTGTGAGGGGGCCCTCAGAGCCCCTCAGGGCTGGGACAGGAGACTGGTCTTAGCCTTGGTCAGAAGAGAACAACAACAAGCCCCACCCTAAGTTCTCCATGTGGTACTGATGGCCACTAGTTTGGACATTGTGTAGCAAAGTAAGGGGACCAGTCCCAGCGAGATACTATACTACTACTGCACAGATCCTATCGCAAGGGAAGCAGCAATGACAGCCAAGCTGTTTGAGTTTCTGGCAGGCCTCCTTCAGTTGCAAAGTATGGAGAACCCCAACCAAACTGACGAATGCAAACAATAGCATTTATTGACTCATGAACAAAATGTTGGGGGAGGTGTTCTTCATGTATAGCTGAATCCAGTGGCTCATGTGACATCCTACAATGGCTCTTCTCTCTACCTCTCTGCTCTACCAGCAGGCTTCTCTGTGTAGTGCCAAGATATCTCCAGCTGTCGTCCAGCTGAAAGCCCCAAGCTTGAATGTCATTGGCTTAGCTTTGGTCACATGTTCATCTGGAGCCAGTCTCTGTGGCCAGAGGGATAGAATGTGCTGATTGGCTAGGAATCTAACCACCAGCCTTATAAATGGCCTTAGCTCCCTGCAACAAACTCCCTTTCCTTCACCCAGCCCAGCCTAACTCTTCCCAGTCCAGCACAGTGGTGTCCCGCCCTATCCTGCCTTGCCCAGCCAAGCAGGGAGTTCTGTAGGGACAGAGGTGGAGTGTGGCTGACCAGTGTTGATCCTGGCACAATCAATATTTAGTACACCTTTACAGAGTGCAAGCAGAATTGTCCTACATGTGGAAAGGTTTGCGTGGGAAGGGAGTGTTGGTGTCTCTCAGTTACCCTGAGGCTCTGATCTCAGACAAGGAAGGACTGTAGAGTCGGGGGGACAAGGGACAGTTGCAGTAATGCTGTGAGCAGCTATTGCAGGAATCTGGTCTCATTTTGGTTGCCGTGGGCAAAGACAGTATGGTTGATGTGGGAGGGAAAGGCCGATGGGAAGAGTAATCTTCCAATTAGAAAAGGAGGGGTCTTAATTCAGAA
This sequence comes from Desmodus rotundus, assembly GCF_022682495.2. Lineage (NCBI taxonomy): Eukaryota > Metazoa > Chordata > Mammalia > Chiroptera > Phyllostomidae > Desmodus > Desmodus rotundus. The sequence continues at coordinate 44,861,727 of NC_071395.1, read as the reverse complement.
CCAGTTATTGACTTTAAGGCTGACCTTGGGCCCACCCCTTCTCATCCTCTGATAGCATCTAACCTCAAGACACAGGCTTTTCAGGATCTGGACCCAATCCATAAAATCACTGATATTTAGCTGGGCATAGGCTGCCTGGAATAAAAGACTACATCTCCCAGCCTCCCTTGCAGTTATGCGTGGGATGTAAGCAGAAGTGGTATATACAACTTTGAGGAAAATGGGGTGCCTTTATCTTTCCTACTGTTGGAACTTAGATGTGATGGCTGGAAATCCATCAGCCATTTTGGGCCATGGTGTCAACTTGAGAATAAAGGCCTTGAATGGTATAGCAACAAGATAGAAGCAACCTGAGTCTCACATACAGTGGAAGGCTGTGCCATCCTTGGACTAAGCAGTGTTTTGATTACCACCTATTTATCCCGTTGGTGAAGGAGGGAATCACATGCCCTAAATAGTACAAGATGGCCTATGACAACTAACACATGACAACTAACACTGGATAGAAGAGATAGGTGTCAGTTTATTAGTCACATATACTCACAGCTCAGAGGAGGACCCTGCAAAGGTACATGCGGGTGATACACTCTGAAGCAGGGACTATGGGAGGCAAGCTTTGTCATGACAAGAGTGGTGACCTCTGGTTCCCAATGCAGGATGTGAGTGGTTCTTTAGGATAATTCCTTAGGTTGGCAGAGAGGTAAAATCCATTAGGTTGAGGACCAGATTGGGTGTAACTGGTCTGGCTGATAGAGGAACTAGCCAGGTGGGGAGACTTTCCCACGGGGTCAGGGGGAACTACTGATAAAAGTAGGAAAACTAATGGCGAGAGCTTTGGGGCCTTGTGAACCTAAAAGCAGCTGGAATTTTAGGCCTTTCAATGCAACTCATTCTGGTCATCATGGACATGAGAGAAATCTGATCTGACACCTCTCCTGTTTAAGCCACTATTTCTCTCTTATTTCTTCCCTTTCCCCCCTTTAAAAAAACAAAACAAAACTGAATCTAATCATAATGGATATAGGGAATAGCCACAGAGGTAAGAGTTGAAGCCACAGAATGGATGACATTTGTCAAGGAGAAAGGATAGAATGAAAAGAGAATGGAAACAAAGACAGACCCTTGGAGAGTGCTGATGATCAAGGAGTGGGTGGAAAAAAAACAGGCATTGGCCATGGAGATGGAGGGTCAGAAAGCGATAAGAAGCCTGAAAAGTATGGTAAAACTGAAAATGTGCTGCCATGTACTTGGGATGTTTAATTGTATAGGTCAAATATAAAATTATATTGCAAAATTATACTAGGTCACAGAAGGCCCTGATTAACCACGATTTTGGGGTGTGTCTGTGACTGTGTTTCTAGATGAGATTAACATTTGAATTGATAGATACAGTAGACTGTCCTCCTCAATGTGGAGGAAATCATCCAATCCATTGAGGGCCTGAAAAGAACAAAAGGTGGAGGAAGGAGAAATTCACTCCTTTGTTTCTCCCAGCGCACCTGTTGAGCTGGGACACTCGTTTTCTCCCTCCCTCAGACTGGGATTCCTGCAATTGGCTCCCCTGATTCTTAGGCCTTCAGGCTCAAACTGGAATTACACCACTAGCTTCCCTGGGTTTCCAGCTTGCAGATAACAGATTGTGGGACAGAGTACATTGCAGTAAACTCATCATAAGTTGAAAATATTATAAGTCAAAATGCATTTAATACACCTAACCTGCTGAACATAATAGCTTAGCCTAGCCTACCTTAAACGTGCTCAGAGTACTTACATTAGCCTGCAGTTGGGCACATTCATCTCACTGGCACTGCTCAGCATCACAAGTGAGTGTTGTATCACATACCACCAGCCCAGAAAAAGATCAAAATTGAAATCTGAAGTACAATTTCTACTGAATGTGTATCACTTTTGTATCATTGTGAAGTTGAAAAGTCATACGTTGAACTATCATAAGTCAGCGACCATCCGTATATATCTTACTGGATCTGTTTCATATGTGTGTTAGGCAGGCAAGATCATTCTGCATAACAGATGACCCCAAAGGTCGGTGACTAACGCTAGAGTTGGTCATCCACATGATACAAACCCAACCAGTCAAGGTTTCTGAGCCACATAGTCCCCCAGTTTAACAGAGGCTGCAGCAGCCTCCACAATTGCTGGTGCAGTAGAGGAGACAGAGGAGACTCCCCAGTCAGCTTCTCAGTATTTCCAACTAGAAGCCCCACACAAGCCTTCTGCTGCCATTTCATTGGCCAGGAGTAGACACATGGTCCTGCCTGACCACAAGGGATGGAGAAGTGATGGGTTGGGGTTTGGGAGGAACAAGTGGAATATTTGGACTATCACTCCCTCTGTGACACCCAAGAACCAGCAACCTAGTCTTCTGGAAAAACTTTTACACAGCCTGCAACAGATATGTACAAGGATGTTCCCAGCAACCTCATTTAGTAGAGTGAAAATTCTCCTTTTCCTGTACCCCACATGGCTCACAACTTCACTTGATGATCAATGAACATGTGTTGAGTAAGCAAATAAAAAAATCCCATAAGAGGGGAATAGATTTTTTTAAAAATGTGTCCTATTAAAATAACAGAGAATTAGATCTACATAAGAAACTCAATCTACACATATTGCATTAGTTTCCTGGGGCTGTTGTAATAAATGATCACAAACTAAGTAGCTTAAAATAGCAGAAATGTATTCATTTCAGAAGCTTAAATAGTCTTTTTGGATTTGAGAAGGCTAGAAGTCCAAAGTCAAAGTGTTAGCAGAGTTGGTTCTTTCTGGAGGTGCCTTCCTTGATTCTCTTCCAGTTACTGGTGGCTGCTGGCAATGAGTGACATTCCTGGGCTTGTCTCTGTGTTACTCCAAACTCTGCCTCAGTTTTCACATGGACCTTTCCTGTGTGTGTGTGTGTGTCTGTCTTTGTTTTTCCTCCTCTAAGGACACTGCTCATTGGATTTAGGGTCCCAGTGGTTAATGTAGGATAATCTCATCTCAAGATCTTTAAATTAATTACTTTTTTTTTCCAAATAAGGTCATAACTACGTTTTGGGGATTAGGACAGCAGCATCTCTTTGTGGGTCACCATTCAAACCACAACAGGAGTAGATGTGAGTAGAGCTAATCTTGTGAGAAAAAAAAATTAGAGTGAGGCTAACAATTTTGATCATTTTCATAAATTAAAAAAGATATTGGCTGTTTCTGGGGGAAGAACTGGGTGGCTGGGGATGAGTGCACAGTGGGGCTTGCTACCACATATCCTTGTATATCTGTTGAATAAAAAAAAAAATTGATTGAGGTTACATAACATACAAAATGAAAATATTCCATATTTGTTAAGTAGTAAAATATTTGATATTTAAATGAGTCAAAACTCATCATTCCAAAATTCCGCATGTGCATACCAGCAAAGCCATCACCACAGTTATGGTAGCGAACATTTCCATCACACCCAGCGTGTCCTTGTGCCTCTTTGTCAGCCCTCCCTCTCTCCACTTCACCCCAACACCAGGCAGACAGCTGGAAGAGAACACAGTGGCCTGTCCAAGTGTCTTTATTAATTGGACATCTTCTTTAAGAAAGAGTGGTCCTTGCCCCCCCTTTTATTTATTCAATCATTTATACTGCATGAACTCATGGATATTTATTTAATTCTTTGAATCACAATATTCCTTTAAATCTCATGTCACATTCCATCATCTTCTACTAAAAACCTTCCAGAGGTTTCCTAGTAAAATCCAAATTCCTTACTTACCTACAAGCCCCATACACTTATTACTTGCTTCCTGGTCCTTGTCTGTTTTCCTTGCTCATTCCTACTCTGGCCCAGATCGCCTTGTTGTGTATCTGGTCTATTATGCCACCTTCACTCCCCTGAAACTATTGTCTTTGTTGGAATATTCCTCCTCCTCACCTTCACAGGGCCCCTCCCTCCCCTAAGTAGCCTTCTTCCTTCCAACGTGGAATGAGGTAGAAATTTATTTCCTTGTTTACCATCTGTCTTGTTCACTGCTGTATCCACAGCATTTAGAACATTGTAGGTACTCAATAAATATTAGTTAAATAAATGAGAGCGAGGCTAAAAGAATAAGGATTGGAATATAGTCACAACAGCTCTCATCTGAGGTATGTATGCATGTGCCAGGTAGCCAGGAGCACCACACTGCAAGCTTTGGTTTCATCATGTGTAAAATGAAGATATAAAAGTCCAAGCTCCAAAACTTTTGCAAAGATTAAATGAGCTTACATACACACAGGTTATAACTCACAGAAGACATGCAACAATTATTATGATTACTATCATGTGTAAAATGGGTATAACAGTTACCTACTACAGAGAATTGTCGTAAACTCAAAACAGTGTCTGGCACGTATAAACCGCTATGAAGCGATTGATGCTCTCATCACTATCACCATCATCGTCCCGCTAGGCCGGCCCTCATCTAAAAGATGTTTTAATTGAATCTCATCCCTTTTTTTTCATATCCTTTTCCTCCGTCCGCCCGGTGGCCCTTGCGTGTCTGGGCTGGGGATTCAGGCCCTTCTGGACCACAGGCTCTATTCGCCCCGCCCACCGGCCTAAACCGCCCGTGGTCTCTATAGAAACCCACCAGACACAGAGGGGCGTGACACCGTCCAGATGGACAGGGGCCTGCGCCTATCGGGTCAAAGTCATCTTGATGTGAGGCGCAAACGAGGCCTCTGGTATCTTACTTGACGGAAGGCGGGAATACGTCGACAACCGCGGAGGCCGTACTGTATCATCTACGAATCAAAGGCCGAGGGAGCTGTGATGGACAGGGGTAGAGGGACGAGGCCCCAAGTTCGGACTCTCACCCTACCGGCGGGCCACAATCCCTTGAAAGGGCCAATGAGGAGGCGGCGGGGGAGGGGCGAAGAGGCCGGTTGCTCCGGAAGTGGAGGGAGGGGATGAAAATGGCGCCCAGCTCGAAATCGGAGCGGAACAGCGGGGCTGGGAGCGGCGGTGGCGGCCCCGGGGGCGCCGGGGGGAAGCGGGTAGCGGGGCGTCGGCGGGAGCACGTCCTCAAGCAGTTGGAGCGAGTGAAGGTGAGGCCCAGAGTCCGGGAGGATCGCGCCAGAGGGTGCGGAAGAGGGACGAGGGAGGCGAAGGGAGGGTGGAAGGGAGTTCGCGGGGTGAGGGGTTGTGGGCGGAGCCCCAGGGGAGGGGGGTCGGAGGGAGGGAGTTGGGCGGCGCCCCGGGGAGAGGGCTTGGATGTAGGGGGCTCTCGCGGGGGCTTGGATGGAGGGGTTGGAGGCGGGGCACCGGCGACGGGGCTGGGATGGAGGGGACCTTACGTGCAGCTGGAGGAGTAAAAGGGATGGGGGCGATTCAGGGTTAGACTTTTCAAAACCCTGCTCCCGTGGCCCCTCCGTTGTGGAGCCTTCCCGCCCCCCTGGCAGAGCCCCTTCTACCGGCTTGGCGCTTTCACCGCTTGGTGTTCTCCCTGTCCTGCTCTCACTACGCGGTAGCTGGGAGTTCCTGTACCTGCTGCGGCCCCCTTACTGAATGGGAGGGAGCTCCCTGGAGAGGGCTTGGTCTTCCCCTTCAGTCTGGGAGCAACCTGAGGAGGGTTTTTTCTCCCCTATCAGACTGTGTGCCAGGACCTCTCCGCCGTCAGTTTGGGAGCTCTGAGAGAGCAGAAGAAAGTTGTGAATCTTTGGTGGGGTCAGCACTGTGGATAGGGAGTGCGCCTTCTCTGTTAGGCGGGAGCTGAGCTTCGTGAGGACAGGGCTGTGTCTTCTTTTGACTGGAGCTCCCTGGGCAGGGACAGTCTCCGCCCTCAGCCTGGGAGCTCCTTGCGCTGGACTGTGGCTCCACCCTTAGCTTGGAAGCTCTCTAGATGGGTAACTGGGTATCGAGTCTCCTTTGTCAGCCTGGGCCTTACTGACAGGGCTGTTCGATCAGACTAGGATCTCCTTGAGGGCTGGGCTGTCTCCCGCATTGACAAGGGAGCTCCCCAAGACAGGGCTCTCCCTTTCCCACTAGACTGGATTTTCCTGAGGGAAGGACTGTGTATCCCCCATCAGACTGGGTGGTAGCCTGGGTGTCCTTATCACCTAGTGCCCAGCTTGTGTTTGCCTGTCTCCCCAGATCCTTCCTTGGTGAAGTTTTTGGAATGAAGGAGTCAGTTCAAAGGGGGCTAAGTTAATTGAGAAGGGGGAGTCAGGAAGGAATTGGAAGGCCACTGGTCAGCCCCACCCTTATGTCTGCCTCTGCTGGTCCCCAGCTGAGGCCAGGGCTGTCGCAAGGGGCCTGAGCACTCTGAGTTGGCTGGTGGGTCAAGGACAGGTGAGTGCAGTTGGTCAAGCCCCCATCCTAGGCTCCTTAGAAGTCGAGGACACCCACAGCTCAGTGTGCTGTGAGGCAGGCTTCGGGAAAGCAACCAGGTGGCTGGCCCAGTGTGGCCAGGGGTGCTTAGGAACCTTTCCAAGGGGGAAAGGGGGTGATGCCAGTGCTGGTCCTTAGAGTTTGGGACCTTGGGTAAGAGGGACCCTGAGGCTGAAGAAGTGTGGGGTTGGGAGGGTAGCCTGGGTCCCTGGTGGAGAGGGAGAGTCAAAGGAAGTCCAGCCCATCCATCTCCGCTAGCCAATCCACCTTCCAGAGCTTGGACCACCCTTGATTTTTATGGTTGGCAGGGAGTAGGCCTGCGTGCAGCACTGCTCTACCTTGGGTGAGGGGACTGGGGGGCCACAGGTGGCCTCTGCCCAACGGTGCCTCAAGAGTCCTGACCACCCCTTCTCTAGATCAGTGGGCAGCTCTCCCCTCGCCTCTTCCGGAAGCTGCCACCCAGAGTCTGTGTCTCCCTTAAAAGCATCGTGGATGAGGACTTCCTCTATGCAGGGTGAGGCTACGGCCGGGCAGTGGGGTAGCTGGGTGGGGTGGTGGGTTGACCCTAACCTGGCCCATCTGCTCTCTGCCCCACCAGACATATCTTCCTGGGCTTTTCCAAGTGCGGCCGGTACGTTCTCTCCTACACCAGCAGCAGTGGGGACGACGACTTCTCCTTCTACATCTACCACCTGTACTGGTGGGAGTTCAACGTCCACAGCAAGCTCAAGCTGGTAGGGCCAGGCTCGGCACTCAACAGTGTGACCCCACCAGGTCATGCCACTCCTCTGAGCCTCAGGTTCCTTGAGGAGATAAGTGTGCTCATTGGGAAACAGTCAAGGCTCCATGTTAGGTCAAACTACATGAAATTGTCATTTTTGGAGTTGAAAGTGGGTGAACAGTGGCAATTTTATGTGGTTCAACTAAGCATATACAGCCCATTGAACCTCATAGCCTTGGACCAGGTGAGACCTGTTAGCTTTGTTATGACCAGGTGGGTTGTCACACTGGCTTTGGCCCTGAACTTGACTCCTCGAACCCCCACCCCCACACCAGGAGATGGGGGCTATTACCCCAGTTTGCGTATGAGCTCAGCAAGGTGAATGGGTTTCAGGTGGATGGGGCTTGGAACCAGTGTGTCTGGCTGAGTCCCATCTGCTGGGGCAGGGCTCCTGTGAGCTTCATCCAGTCCAAGGCCCAGCCTTCCTGTTTCCCCCATTTGTGAGGGCTACCTCCTCAGCCTGTCCTCAGGAAGGCAGAGGGACGTGAGCTGGAGGCTGCTTGGGGCTCCCTGGTCTGAGACACCACCAGGGGATGTTTCTGCCAGCTCAGTCCTGGCCTCAATTCCAACCCAGCACTGTAGAGCCTCTGGTGGGCTCCCGTGGGCCCTGTCCCACTCTGGCCAGCACTGACACAAGCTGTGCTGTTCAGGTCCGGCAGGTGCGGCTCTTCCAGGATGAGGAGATCTACAGCGATCTGTACCTGACCGTGTGTGAGTGGCCCAGCGATGCATCCAAGGTCATCGTCTTTGGCTTCAAGTGAGACTCAGGGATAGGGAGGCTGAGGGTAGGTAGGGGAGGGCACGTGGGCCAGGCAGCTGAGGCTGTGCTGGCCCCCAGCACCCGCTCAGCCAATGGGATGCTTATGAACATGATGATGATGAGTGACGAGAACCACCGAGACATATACATCAGCACAGTGGCTGTGCCACCCCCAGGCCGCTGTGCCGCCTGCCAGGAAGCCAGCCGGGCCCATCCAGGTGAGGGGCTGGGGGGCATTGGAGCTCGGACCACCTGCCTCCCTACTCCAGGGTGGTGACCAAGCCCATGGGCATGTGTTGCTACAGGTGACCCTAGCGCACAGTGCCTGCGACATGGCTTCATGCTGCACACCAAGTACCAGGTGGTGTATCCCTTTCCCACTTTCCAGCCTGCCTTCCAGCTCAAGAAGGACCAGGTGGTACTGCTCAACACCAGCTACTCCTTGGTGGCTTGCGCTGTCTCTGTCCACTCGGCAGGTAGGCCGCAGGTCTGATGATAGTGTCAGCATTTGCTGTAAATCTTGCAAGGTCAGTCTTGTCACTACCTCATGTGACAAGAAGAGACAGACTTAGAGAGGTGCCTCATCCAAGATCACATAGCCAGCAACTAGGAGTGCTGAGATCCAAACCCAGCTATGCCTCACCCCAGCAATGTCCGCTAGAACTTTCCATGGGGCTGGGATATTCCATGTCTGTGTCCACTACAGCTGTCACCAGTGGAAACATGAAAGTGCCTCATGTAACCAAGGGACTGAGTGTTTGACTATTAAATTTTAATTACGTTTAGTTTAAAATCACATGTGGCCAGTGGCAGTCATGCTGGACCACACAGTACTTACTGCCTTATCTTCAAAAGGAGAAACATTAGTTCAAAATTTTAGGGAGTGGTTAATGGACAGATGGCCCTCTTACATTTTGGTAATCAGAGAACTGCCAGTGAAAATCAGAAGGTGATGTCCCTGGACAGAGTGGCAAACATTAGGAAGCTGGATAATGCAACTGGTTGGTGGTGCCATGAAGCCCTGGGGGCTTCCCCCCACCCACTCCCAGAGCCACGTGGCAACAGAGTGTGACTTAGGCCCAGCAGCCCTGCACCTGGGCATGTCCAAGGCTGTAGTGCTGGGAGCTGGGGTCCAGCTGGTGTTCATTCTTGGGGATGCAGGAGGCCGACTAGGGCAGATACTGTCCTGAGATCACCAGACCCAGTGGGAGCTCCAGCATCATGTCTAGGGAGGATGCCTCAAAGTTGTTTGCAAAAGCAAAAGAAAAGATTTATAACTGAATAACATGGTATAAATATAAAATGTTTTGATTTTGCAATAATGTAGTCAAACAAAAAGAAGTCCCATTAACTGCAGTAAAAGGGTTGCCCCTGGGGTGCGCAGGCTGTGGGCATGAAATGAGGACTAAATGTCCAAAATGGAGCCCACGGGTGCACTCTCCCTTGCACCTCTCCCTTCCCCTTCTTCCCCCGAGGCATGTTACCTTTGCCTTTCTCCTAAGCTCTAACACCCTTCTTTTGTTCCTGTAACTTGTTTCTTGAGCCTACACAGCCCAGCTGGCGCACTTCAATTACCTCTGTAACTTTCTAAATAAACTTTCTCTTAGAATTTGAAAAAATAAAACAGAGCCCACAAACCAGCCAGGGCCAGGGCACCTTGTGTCTGGACCCATTAGGGACCTCTCACCCCTGCCCTGGCTTCTTATGCCCATGTGGGCAAAGCCCTGCCCCTCCCTGAGCTGCGATCCGCTAATGAGCCTGGTCTGGGTGGGGCCTGTGCTCCCTGCCCTCACAGCCATGGGTCCTGTTAGGAAGGACCACATCAGACAGGCCTCAGCCATGTGCACCCAGCCTGGGGAAGGGGCACTGTCACTGATAATCCAACACTCATCTTACTGGGGGAGGGTATTTACAGAAGGAGAGTTTTGACTTGGCCATTTTCATTTTCAGTCCCCCTCTCCCCCAGAAGTGCTGCCACTATGGTGGTTAGGAGGGCTTCGGTGGACTCTAATCTCGTGGTGTGGCCTTGGAAAAGTTTCTATGAACTGAGAGGAACACCCCCAGCCCCACCATTGCTTGTGGGGGCCCAAAGAAGGTGGGGCAGGTTGGGCACAGGGCCTGGCCATGGTGCTGCTTAGTTCATTTAGTGTGGTGGGCTCTCCATGCTGAGCCCACCTTCCCCAGAGGAAGTGTGGCCCTAGTCAGGCAGAGATGTAGAGGCTGAGGATTCCCAGGCTTTGCCTGCACTGGTCTGGCTCACGTTGAGAAGGATGGTGTATAGTAAACTCTCAAACTTGGCTTTTTTGTTGTTGTTATGTGGCTTTTATCTGCTGTCACCATTGACTGTCAGCTCCCCAAAGGCAGGGACTTTTTGTCTGTTTTGTTCACTCCTGTGTCCTTGTGTCTATTGCATACAGTAGATGCTCAGGAATAAGGTTAGAATGAATGTGTTGATGTGTATGCGCATATAAAAGGCCTTTTGCTCTTTTGGGTGTTTCGTACTGATCATTTAGCATAGAATTTCTTAGAACCCCTCCAAGGTAGGAGAGAGTCCTGGACTTAAGTTCTTTTATTGACACTACCCTCCACCTGCACCTATATCTCTTTTTATATTCCAGGCGATAGCAGCTTCTGCCAAATCCTGTATGACCACACCACCTATCCCCCAGCCCCACCCAGTCCCCCTGGGCCCCAGAGCCTAGAGGTGCCCCCAGCACTCCCCATCCTCTGCCCTGAGGTGGCCCCATCCCATCCCTCTGTGGTCCCTGAGCCCTCACCTGCCATCGCCAAAGCCAAGGAGTTTGTAGCCGACATCTTCCGCAGGGCCAAAGAGGCCAAGGGTGGGACCTCAGAGGAAGCCCGGCCACCCTCTTGCATGGGGCCCTCAGGCAGCTGCTGCCGCCCATCCTCTGAGCCTCTAGCCCCAGGTGGAGAGGTGGCACCCCAGGACAGCCCCCCTGCAGCAGAGGAGCCAGTACCTGAACCTGGCTATGTCAACTACACCAAGCTGTATTACGTGCTAGGGTCCGGCGAAGGGACAGAGCCAGAGGATGGTGAGCAGGGAGTCCACCCAGCAGGCAGGGCCCCAGGCATGGGAGGCTAGCCTGGAGTGGGCCTCAGGCCTCCCACTGCCCTCACACCCACTTCTGCCCCCTCAGAGTTTGAGGATGACAAGATCTCCTTGCCCTTTGTGGTGACTGATCTCTGTGGCCGCAGTCTGAGGCCCATGCGGGAGCAAGCTGCTGTTCAGGTAGGTGAGGGCGGTGGACAGGACAAGGGGCAGCCCCAGCAGACCTGCTGGGGTGGTCATTGGCACAGTCCTCCCGTTCCTCTACTTGCTGCCCACAGGGTCAATACCTGACAGTGGAGCAGCTCACGCTGGACTTTGAGTATGTCATCAATGAAGTCATCCGCCATGATGCCACCTGGGGTCACCAGTTCTGTTCCTTCAGTGACTATGACATCGTCATCCTGGAGGTGGGTCCAGGGGTGGGACAAAGTGGGTCCTGGGCCTCTCTGCTCTGGGGGTCACCTCAGTAGCTGTCACCACGCACCCCTCATACCCCAGGTCTGCCCAGAAACCAACCAGGTCCTGATCAACATTGGCCTGCTGCTTCTGGCATTCCCATCCCCAACTGAGGAAGGCCAACTCCGGTGAGTGGAGGGAAACCCTGCCCTTGCCCAGCAGGGCGCCACACTGAGACCTTCAGCGTGGGGGCGTGGGGATGTGAGAAGGTTCCCCCTGTCCCCTAAACTTGGATCAGGTGCTCCGATACTGTTCCAAAAACAAAAAAAGACCCTCAGGGCAGCCTGGGTTCCAGCTCTGTTCCCCAACCCCCTGCAGACCAAAGACCTATCACACCAGCCTCAAGGTGGCATGGGACCTCAATACAGGCATCTTCGTGACAGTCAATGTGGGTGACCTCACTGAGGTCAAAGGGCAGACCAGGTAAGGCTGGGCTGGGGCCAGGGCCCGGAGTGGGTGGCCAGAGCAATGAGTGCCCTTGCCCTCTTGCCCTCAGCGGCAGTGTCTGGAGCTCATACCGCAAGAGCTGTGTGGACATGGTCATGAAGTGGCTGGTGCCCGAGAGCAGCGGCCGCTATGTCAACAGGATGACTAACGAGGCACTGCACAAAGGTGGGCCCTATGACCTGATGACAGTAGGACAGAGCCTGTTCTCCCGGTGCCAGACCAGGCCCAGAGTAGACAGAGACTCTGGTGTTGAGGAATGGACGAGCATGCTGGCTATGCTAGCAGATGCCGTGGAATTGGAGTAAGGGGAGAGCAGCCTATGGGCTGGCCATACCTGGGGGCCAGCTCAGAGAGGGCCTAGCAGGTGTGGCACCAAGAGACCCCCCAGCCAGCTGCTCATTCATTCAGCAGACATTTATTGGGTGGCTGTAGGTGGGAGGCAGAGATAACACAGCAGGGTCCCTGCCTTTCAGAACCTTCTGGGCCCAAATCAGGTCTGGGAAAGAGGCAGACCTCTCCCACAACTGGGTCTTCAGTAGAGATTCCATGGTCTGTCCCAACCCTTCCCCACAGGGTGCTCATTGAAGGTTCTGGCAGACAGCGAGCGATACACATGGATTGTGCTGTGAGGGTCTGGCTGTCCTGGACACTGACTCCAACTACCTCCGTGGCCTGGGGGCTGGCCGCCTTCCTGGCAGCCTCTTCGCCGGCCAGCCGCCCACCCAACAACCGCCACTAGTGTTAGGCTGTGGGAAGAGGGCTGGGCAGGGCAGCCCCTGGTGGCCTGAGAGTCTGTATGCTTCTTATTTATGCCTATTTAAGTTGGGAAGGGGTAGAGGGAAGGAGTCCCCTGTCCCTCCAGTGTTGAGTGCCCACCTTCATCCTGAACTGGGCATGGGCCATTGCTCCTTGTGTATCTTCCCCCTTCCCAGGCTACAGGTGTGGACATTGCCCACCTGGGAGGCTGAATAGACCCTGATTCCTGCCCCGGGCCTCCCCACCTGAGGTGGCAAACATTGTGGCCATCCCCTCCCCCATTATTCCTCTTCATGTAATAAATATTTTATTTCTGAACCTCGCTGAGTTCCCTTAACTGCAACTGGGGCAACTGGAGCCCCCAGCCCCCACCCCCCAAGGCCCTTGAGTCAGCAGTAGCCAAATATCACAGCGGAATTTATTGTTTTAAGAAAGACTACAAAAAGGTAGAAAACGGCTTGGCACACTAGACTACCACACTTTCACTGCTGGGAGGGGAGCCCAAGGGCATGGTGGGGAGTGGGTCGCCACCCCAAAAGCTTGCAGCACTGCGGAGCACACAAAATAGTGATTTTTATACAATAGGTCAGGCTTTTTTTCTTTTTTTGATTTTTGCCATAAACATCTCACAGCTTGAAAACACTGAGAAAACGAACAGATAAGGCCATGATGGTTGGAAAAAAACCCAAGTTACCAACTCCGCTTGGGCGGCACTCACAAATCGAACAATAGTCATGGGGGGGCAGGGGTGGGCGCACGGCATTGAGAAGCACGGAGGTTCCATTACAAACCGGCGGCAGGATGGGGTAGGGGGTGGTCATGGATCTGAGCGAGTGGAGCCCAGGCCTTGACAGACAGGCCACTTCCAGGCCCTGCTGCCTGCAGCAGGCCCCTCCAGGCTCCGGCACCAGGCCCAGCCCACTGCTCTTTGGAAGCTGGAGGTGGTGCCCCCTGCCGCCCTCCTCAGAGCCAGGCCGGGCCGGGCAGTGCCCCCCTCGGGCTGTGGGGCAAGGGAGGACCCAGCTCTGTAGAAGATGCGACACCCACGGCTTTAATTGCACTTATACCAAGGAGAGGGGAGCAGTGGGGTTGCTGGGGGTGGGGTCCCAGGGCTGCTGCTGACAGTGTGGGAGGGGTCCCTATAATGCCCACCCCGGGCTCAGGTCAGAACTGGGCCCAGGACAGGCTGTGCAAAGCCAGCGAGCTGAATAAGTTAACAGGGGAGGGGGCCTGCCTGCCTGCCCCCTGAGGGCGGGGCGGGGGAGGGAGAGGCTGCTGCCTTCGGGGTCAAGGGGCCGGGCTGCTGCCCCAAAGGGCACCAGGGCACAGCGGCGGGTTCCGTAAGGCACGTCTTTTGTGTCAGAGTTTGCAGCTGTGGCTTCACCCGGCCCTGTGATTGTGCCGGCCCCGTCAGGGGTGGGGGGTGGGGACCCCCTTGCCTTCCCTGTCTCAGAGGCCCCCTCCCCGCCCTGGCCGAGGCTGGAGTGGGGACAGCGAAGCCACAGAAGCTGTGAGGGACCCTGGTGTGGAGGGGCGGAGGGGCAAAGGGGCGAAGGGGGAGTGGTTGGAACGGGCGGGGCGGGGTGGGGGAGGCCCGGGCTTAGCTGGAGGGCAGAGCCTGCACGAAGAGGCCGCGGGCGTCTGTCCGTGCAAGCTTGGCAGGTGGCTCCAGGGCCTCAGGTCCCAGCGCGGGTGACTCGCTGCCAGCCGCCAGAGAGATGTCCTGTGACAGCTCATCTTCGCTCTCCTCCTCCTCTTCCTCCTCCTCATCTGGGGCACAAAGACCAGACCGCTCAGCACAGGTCACAGTGTCCCTAACTGCCCTCCTACCTGAGGCGTCTCCTTCATCCCAGCCTATCGCAGACTCGGGCCCTGAACAGGGACAAGCCTCACCTACCTTTGTCTGCGTCTATGGGGTTCAGAGAGGTGGCCAGGTTGGCGAACTGGAAGGAGGGGAGAGGAAAAAGGGTGAGGGTCCTGCCAAGGGGCGCACCGCCTGCACCCTCAGCACTTCTCTCACCTCGCCCATGACGGCGATGGGGGTTTCGCCCTTGGCCTGGGCCACGCGGTGCTCAATCAGGTAGTACATGTACTCATCGTAGAGCAGGCGGATGAGGTGGAAGGAGCCGAAGCTGGCCGCGCTGCGCAGGGTCAGGTCCCTAATCACCATGGAGCTGGGGGCAGCAATGAAGAGAGCATAAGGCGCAGTGATCCACTCCTCATACCCGCATTTCCGCCACAAGCTCGAGCAAGCCCAGTTGCCCCAACCCAGCCCAGCCAGCAGAGGCTTCCGCGTGTACCAGTGACAGAGGAGGGCCCTCACACGCTTCCACCCTGCCCCCACGTCTGCCTTCAGGAAAGGCCACCTAGGCTCCCAGGAAGATGGGTGCTTTTCTGGTCCTACCCTCTCCAAGGAGGCATGGCCCTCTGCAGCCCGCCCCTCCCGGATCCTGCCCATTCTGTAGATGGACCCCGAGCACACCTGTAGAAGGACCACTTGAGGAGGAAGAGCTTGGCGGCCTTGGGGAAGCCGGCGCTGCCCTGGTAGGGCTTGAGCACCTGACTCACGACGCCGTCCAGCCAGGCTGCCCACTGCTCCAGTGAGTTCTGCTGCTGCAGCGTCACCTTGAAGTCCTGCTCCAGCCGCTGCACTACACGGTCCTCGCAGCGGCACACCCATGAGGCCTGCTCCTGGGGCACAGTGGGAGAGCGTCCCCTGACTCAGCTGCCAAACAAGGCCTGCTGACCTGCCGGTCTCGCTCACCTGCCCCGCCCTGTGCTCACCTGCACGTTGGCAAAGTCCACCCGATTGAGGTCGCTCAGCATCTGATTGATCTGGGCCGTGTTCTGCAGCACAGCACGCGCTGCCTGCGCCAAGTGGTTAAGGGAGGTGTAGCGCCGCAGAGTCTGTGCGAAGGCACCAGCAGCTGCCACCTGGGGATGATGGTGGGGGGGCATGTGGCTTCCTCAAAACCCACACCCACTGCAACCTTTCTGAGCCCTTTTTTCTCCTAAGAAGAAAGGGGGGTATGCCTCCTTGCTCTTGTTGGGAAATCAAAGGGTGGCGGATTTCAAACTGTGGGTGGGCACCCAAAAAAAATCAGTAGTGTGTCTGACCACCATTATTATTGTTAGTATGAAAGGACACAACAGAAAATCTTAGCGGGCACTGCCCAGACAGGGCACTGCTTCAAAAAACGTTCGTTCCATTTTGTTTCGATTATTCCAGTGAATGTCAGCTCCATGAAGGTGGGTGTTGTCCATCCTGGTCACTGCTGTGCTGCCAGCACTAAGAACCATGCTGGGCACACAGTAGGTGCTCAGTAAGTGCGTGCGTGTTTAATAAATGAATGAATACATGAGCCTTGTCCGTTCTGGGGGGCTTCCCCTTGGATCTAGCTTCTACTCTCCCCACAGGCCTGCAGCCCTACCCTCTGTCCAGCGTATCCATGGCTGATTCTTTTGATGTTGGTTCTGTTTAGCTGTCTTGATAGCATTTTACAGACACTAAAATAACTTTTTTTATTTTTTACTCAACAGCAAGCACAAGCCATCTAATTCCTCGCATCTAAGGAGTGAGCATGCAGCAAGCACTGATGAAGACAGCTATTGTTCTGTGTCCTTATAGGTGTCACTCCTTTCTTTCTCTTTTTAGACTTCATCTATTTCTGAACACTTAAAGCACTTTCTGTCATGGTTGTCTGAAGAAAACTACTTTAGGTTTGCGGTTGGTTTTTAAGATGCTGTGTTGTGTACAAAAATCTACAAAGGAACTGTGTTTCAGAAATGGGTATCTGAGGAAGCTGGTTTGTAAAGACAATACCCAAAACTTGCTCCCAGGGGACAGGCATGGGGACAGATCTTATTACCCCTATTGGGCAGGGGTACTGAGGTACCCAGCCACCAGCCCTCTAGACCTCAGCCCTGCAGCAGGGAGGGAGGAGCTAGGCTGAACCCAGGCCGCAGTCCTCAGCTCCTCACCTGAGCCCCTCACAACCTCACCTTCACCCGCAGCATCTCCTCGGGGATGTTCACCATGGCATGGGTGAGCCAGCTTTCCAGGCTCTTGGCAAAGTTCCGGATTGCTTGGGTCAAGGCACCTGTGGGTGGCAGTGGGGGCTGATCAGGACTGGGGAGGGGGCGGGGTGTGGGATTAAGGGGGTGGTAGCAGTGCACTCACTGGGGATGGGCCGCAGCACATCAGGGATAAGGATCTCCACCAGGCCCTGGTACAGCACATTGTCACAGTGCTTGGTCCACTGCAGCACAGGCTCAAACTTGGACAGCAGCACCAGGCTGGCCTTGGGCAGTCGCTTCTCAGCCTCATCGTGCCTGTGGACAATGCCCTGGGGTCAGGCAGATGCTCCCTGCCTCTGGCTGACCCTTGAGGCCAGGCAGATATAGGCTCCAGTGCCCCCAGGGCCCAAAGGGGTCCCATACTCTGCATATGGGGACACAGGCACCCACCCACCCACCCACCACAGGGAGAAAATGATTCAGTGGGGCACACCATCCCATCCATTCACCATCATCAGACCTATACACATGTGTACACTAGAGTTGGGGGTCAGAAAGCCATGTGTACCCCGCCAACTGCAGAAGCAAGGTAGGTACCCCCACTCCTGCATGATGCCTGAGGTGACTCACATAGTACCCCCTTCCTCCCCTCCTCTCCACCCTGCCCCAGGGACTCACACAGCCAGGGGTGGTGCCTCACTGGGCTGGCTGAGGTTGTACCTCCAGAAGGTTTTCCACAGCGTCTCCACCAATGTGAACTGCAAGTTCACCATGACGTCAACGATGGCCTATTGGGGATGCCAGATGATCAGGGGTGTCATGGGGCAGCATGGCCCTCTCTCACCCCTGCCCACTTGCCAGGTTGCCCTACCTCACAGTGTTCCCGGTATAGGACCTGGAAGGCCTTGATGTCCCCAGGCCCAACGCCCTCAGGCAGCACTTTGCCCTGGAGGTCAAGCTCTGAGAAGTCAGGGAGGCTCCTCGAGGCATCTGGAGGCAGGAAGTGATACCATGAGGCCCTTTGTCCCCTACTTGCCTGTCCCCTTGGAGCCTCATCCTGGGATCCAATTAAGTTGTCACCACTTTCCTATCAAGCAGGAGTCCCCCATGTGCAGTGGGGGATGACAAGGCTCAGGGAGGGCAAGTGAACCACCTGGGGACCACAGACCCTGCCCCAGGCCCCGGCCCATAGGCCAGGGGGCTCTCACCCAGGAACTGCTGGTACTGCTGGACCTGGGCGCTGATGTCTGACAGCCCGGTGGCCTGCTGTGGCCCCACGGCCACACCGTTGGTCATGCCCTCCATCTTCTGGATGGGCTTGAGCCTGGGGGAGAAGGGGTGGGCGGGCCAATTGGGTGGGGGTCAGCCAGAACACCCTTCCCCACACTTAGGTGTAAGGTCCAGCCTGCCCTCTTACCTCTGCTTCTGTGAGAAGGGCTGGCCTCGCATGGCCATGTGCTGTTGGTCCTCCATCAGCCGCAGCAGGGGCGAGCTGGCTTTGATGCGCAGGCCATAGTAGTGGTACTTGGAGTTGCCCCTGGGAGTGAAATGGAGGGTGAGGGTAAGGGCTGGGCTGGGCTGGGCTGGGGAGACCACTAGTCATTTACTGGGAGCTTCACATCATACCCGCCTCCTTGATGCTTGGGGGGCCAAACAAAGCCCACAGGGATTATGTACACATTCCACAGAGCCAGGGTGCTGTGCTGGGGAAGCATAGGGACTATGGGTGCCAGGAGAGGCCCCCATGTGCCAACTAAGCTCTGTGAACACAGGGCCATGTTTGAGGCATCCTCAACTCCTGGTCCTGGCATGCAGCAGCAAAGACTGTTGACTGCTAGTCATAAGAACACGCTAGGTGCTGTTCTGAGCTCTAAGTGCATACAAATCCACATGTTCCTTATCCATACCCCATGAAGGCTGCTTGATGGACAGGTGAGGAAATGGAGGCAAGGATGCAGCACTTTGCCCAGGGTTATGAGGTGATACCTAAGCTGCAACTGGAACTGAATGATGCATGGGGAGGTGTGGGGGTTGCAAGAGAGAGGCAGGGAAGGATGGGTACATGGAATGGCTCCCTGTTCCTTCCTGGCTGAATTCACTGACTCAAGGTCCTTGATTAAACATGGACTGTGCAGTCCCTGCACTAGCAAGGTATGTGCATTTCAGCATTGGAAGACAGGTAAGGAAAAGGGAACTAAATAATATAAAAGGCATGTTGGACTATTGGAAGTGCCAAGGAGAAAAAGCAAGGAAGGGGAAGGGTGGGAGTGTCAAAGAGGTGGGGAAGAGGATACAGTTTTAGTTAAGGGGGCCAAGGGATGTTGAATAAAGAGGTAGGGAAAAGCAGACAAGGAGGAAGGCACAGGGAGTGCAAAGGCCCCGGGGTGGGAAGCTGTATAGAGGCCAATGGGGCAGGAAGGGAGTGAGCAAGGACATGAGAGGGGGAGCTGAGGCCCTGGATAATTTGGGGTGGGGTGGTCTTCATGGCTGTCAGGGGCAGGGAGCCCTACCTGGTGCCCAGACGGCGGGTGCGCAAGCCCATG
This sequence comes from Desmodus rotundus, assembly GCF_022682495.2. Taxonomy (NCBI): domain Eukaryota; kingdom Metazoa; phylum Chordata; class Mammalia; order Chiroptera; family Phyllostomidae; genus Desmodus; species Desmodus rotundus. The sequence goes on along the minus strand of NC_071395.1, from coordinate 44,842,545 downwards.
AAGACAGAGCGGATGAGCTTGCCAAAGGAAGCGGCGTTGACAGGCTCCAGCTTCTGTTCCTGGCAGTGCAGCAGGTAGTGGCAGTAGAGGGTGCTCCGCGGCAGGCTCACACCCTCGGCCGTCTCGTAATTGTCCAGGAGCCACTGGACCTGGGGCCGGAATGGGGATGAAAGAGTGCTAAGAAATGCTTTAGTTTCTTAAGTTCCCCCCTTATCCATGGTTTCGCTTCCTGTGGTTTCAGCTACCCAAGGTCAACCATGGTCCGAAAATATTCAATTTCCCCAGCCATCAACACTGTCTGCTCTGAACATCTAACCATTGACACTGTCATGGCTCGATGCTCCAGGATCACTGGAGCAGATAATTCTCCTTCTGACGCATCATCAGAAGGCCAGTAGTAACCTAACTCACTACGCAACAATTCCTAGTCATTATGCAGGCACTGTACTTTCTCTCATCATTGCAAGCAGGGCAAGTATAGTACCATACGATATTTTGAGATAGTGAAAGACTACATTCACAAAACTTTTACTATAATATATTGTTATTATGAATGTTCTATTTTATTACAAGCTGTTGTTAATCCCTCACTGTGCCTAATTTGTAAATTAAACTTTAATTATAGGTATGTATGTACAGGAAAAAACGTAGTATACAGAGGGTTCAGTAGAACCCGCAGTTTTGGGCATCCACTGGGGCCTTGGAACTTACTGCCCACGGTTAAGTTGGGACCGTAGTGCTCGTTGCTAGGTGCTCCCTGTACCTATCTCTAATTGTGATCCTGACAACCACAATGTAGGGCACATCATGTCACAATGACCCCTGGGAACTAAGTCCCATGGAACTCTCTGGAACTGCACTGTCCAATATAGTCACTATCAGCTACATACAGCTATTTAAACACAAATTTAAATTAATTTATGCTGAGTGAAAAAAGCTAATGTCAAAAGGTCACAGGGAATATGAGTCCATTCATAAAACATTCTCAAAATGACATTCTAGAAACAGGGACCAGATTCACGGCTGCAGGGGGTTAGGGTCTTGGGAAGGAGGGGGTTGGCTAGGAAGGGCTGCCAGGAGGGAGACCTTTGTGGTACTGGAACAGTTCTGCATCTTCACTGTGACGGTGGTTTGCCAACCCTACACACACAGAGGCAGACGCCCACACTGCACCAATGCTAGCGGCCTGGTTGGATACTGTACTACAGTTATGTCAAATGTGACTAGCTGGGTAATCTGGGGAAAGGTCCATGGGGATCTCTCTCTACCATTTTTGCAATTTCCTGTGACTCTAAAATTATATAAAAATAGTTTTAACAAAGAAATTTAACTCAGTTTCTCGGTGACCCCCACCAAATTTCATCTGCTTGATAACCACATGTGGCCAGAGGCCTCGGTGTTGAGCGTCACAGACAGAACATTTATCTCACCAGACAATGTTCCATGGGACAGCACTGTTCCAGTGCCGCATGTTTTTAAACTCTGGGTGAGGACCCAGTCAGGGTTCATGAAATCAGTTAGTGGGTCACACCAGCATTAAGGAAAACTAGACTTGAAGCCAGGCTACATGGGTGCATAAGGGAGGTCCTGCCTTCTGAGAAAGTGTCCCTCTCAGTTATGTGGTCCAATATGCCAGAGGACAGTAGTTTAAAAGTGGGGCCCTGGCCAGATGGTTCAGAAGCTGGTTGCAGCATCATCCCATGCATCAAAAGGTTGCAGATTTGATGCCCAGTGGGGTGCTTATGGGAGGCAACCAATCGATGTTTCTTACATCAATGTTTCTCTCTCTCTCCTCCCCTTCCTCTTTCCCTAAAAATCAATAAACACATCCTCTGGTGAATATTTAAAAAAAAAAAAGTGGGGAATCCTTTGCTTTAGACCCCACACTCTAAGAGGACAGGGACCACAACATGACTACCAGGCCCTAACCCACCCATGGTAACAGAGCTGCTGTGGGGTCCACTTGGGATTGGGATCCAGGGTTGCCAGAGTGACTGCATGCAGCCACCCTGGGCAGAGGGAGGTTATCTCAATGCCTTCCAGATGAACAAAGAACCTTGCTGGAGAGCTTCTCTCACGATGATGCCTGCCCCTCCCTCTCCTCACTATCTACTACTGTCATCAATTATAATCAGAGTAGGTGACACTCCAAGGGGCCCTGCTCTAACAGCTTCATGCATGTTAGCTGAGGCTCAGAGGGACTGAGTAACTTGTCTGAGGACACACAGTGAGGAGTCAACCCCAGGTTATCCTCATCTTAGCACTCTGGCACCAGGCTACCTAGGTTCCTGCTGCTAGTGGCCTGCAACTACTGCCCCCCACCTCCTACCAGGGATCCCCACCACCTGCCTCCTCGGGGGTCGCAGTTGGTACTTACAGTGGCTGGTGAGGCACGGGTGGTGTGGGAGTAGGACTGGCTGGCACTGCCCAGCATGTAGCCGCCTTGGATCACGTAGGTACCTGCTCCACTGCTGCCGCCACTGCCACTGCCGCCGCTGCCGCCACCACTGCCCCCACCACCACCTCCACTGCCTCCACTGCCACCGTTGCTGCTGTTGCTGGTCCCGCCCCCGCTGCTGGTGGGACTGGCGACAACCTGGCTGCCAGACACGTACATGGGCACGGAGCCACTGCTGGCCACCGCCTGGGAGGTAGCAGGTGTGCTGACCTGGGTGGCTGTGCCCGCAGCCTCATAGTAGCTAGTGCCTGCTGTCTGTGTATACAGCGGTGTCTCAGGGTAGGGGTAGGTGCTGGTACGGCTGAGAAAGAAGCAGAAGGAGGAGTCAGGGGCAAGAGCTGGGCAACGAGGGCATGAAGGAAGGGGCTTCCGGAAGCAGGAAGCCACAGCCTGAGCATCAGATCAGACATCCCCCAAGTGCTTGATGGACAATTTTTCATTGAACCCTCAAAGCTGCCCCCTGACGTGGGAGTCCCCAGCTCACATGCAAGGAAGTCGAGACAGAAGGGCTAGGTGGCTTACAACAGGCCACACACTTCAATCAAAATATATAGAGAGAGTGCTTACTGTACACTGGACACTATTTGGGAGCCAGAAGAGAAGCCTAGTGCAAAGGTAAATTGAAGGCACTGCAGATGGTATGTGCCCCGGAGGAAAACAAGGCGGGAACAAAGGGAGGCTCTACTTCTAAATCCCGTGGCCACCCTGAATACCAATGCAAATTCTCTGGATCCAGTGACCCTTTCTGCCCTGGAGAGTTCTCCTCCAGCTATCCCAGAACCTGCCTCAGACGATGCCGGCTGCAAATTGTAGCAAGAGAGTAAAAAGCACCATGGGTTCATCTTTAGGGGGATGTTAAATAAAAAGTGATGGACTCCTACACAGGGGTGAGAGGAGGAGGGGAGAGGAGGAAGGTCTCATGGTTCTGCCAAAGAACAAGTTCCAGAACATGTCATCTGTCTGCCATCTGTATGGGTGGAGAGGGGATGGGCAAGGGCACCTCTCTTGCTGCCTCACTAGACATTATTGAACATAATTTTGAATTTTGAGCCCCTCAATGTATTAGTGATTAAAAATAGCATAAACTTTACAAATCTAGAAAGGCAGCAAGGCCAATACGGGATGGCCTGGCTCAGAAGGTGCTGTTGGAGCCATCTTACAAAGGAAGCCGGGGAGGGAGCCTTGCAGGCCTCTGGGGGCAGCCAGGAGTGGGGGCTGGTTGGGGAGAATGGTGAGAGGTGTGTCCACTGCAGGTGGGTGGCCCTGCCTCTCCAACACCTGGATGCAGATCTTCATCACTGTGCCCAGGCCCACATGTACCATACAAGTGACACCGAGTGTGTGACCCCAGCCAGAACCAGCAGGTGCCCGCCCCTTCCAGTGGCAGGGACCACAGCCAGGACCTACCCAGTGGTATCCCACAAGCAACACTTGCTCCAAAAAAATGTTGCTCTGGCAGCTATTTGCTGAATGACTAACTGAATGAATAAACATGTGCATCTCTGGAATTGGCCTGGACAGGGCCAGGGACAAAGGCACAGGGGCCTGTGGCTTTCACCAGGGTGAGAATCAAGGCTGGCCAAGGGTCAGGAAGCCAGTAACAATCCACTGTGAGGAAGAGACAGAAGATACAGTGCTCCAAGAACTTCATATATCAGAAAAACCTGATGGAAATGATGGACCGCATGGGATCACTCATGCTATAATCACAGAGGGAGGAACTCAACCAATAACAAGGGACAGATGCTACTGAGGGAAGCAAAGGGAGCCACCCTGGGACCCCAGGCCTGGACTCATGGTTCAGCTCTGATTCTAACATTCCAGTGGCCCTTGGGGCCTGTCTCCTTTCTGCAGTGCCCATCTGTGGTCCCTGCCAGCATTGGTTAAATGCATACCTAGAAGCCTGGCAGCACTAGAAATAAATCAATAGAAATGTGAGACAGCTGGACTCCATGGACTGTGACCCAGGTGCTAGGGCCGTGCCCCTGGGGGTAGCCACAGCATCATAACCCAGGGACCAAGTTGAGCATGGTCCTTGAGCTAATCCACCACCAGTGTCACACCCACAGGGGAAGGTGTCAGAGATATAAGAAAAAACAGACAAATGCAAAGAAAACCAAATGAAACTTCTATAAACTGAAACAATAGCAATAACTATAGTCCTGGAATTATTACTATGAGGGATGGAAGAGGGAAGGTGGCGTGTAGAGAATCCTAGGCAAGAAAGAACCAGAGCTGGGGCTAAGACAACACTTGCTCCAAAAAAATGCTGCTCTGGCAGCTATTTGCTGAATGATTAACTGAATGAATAAACATGTGTGTCTCTGGAATTGGCCTGGACAGGGCCAGGGCCCCGGTATCTTCCTGATATGACATGTATTAATGCTGTGCCATGCTCAGTACCAGGCAGTGGAAATCACCTATGTGTCCACTGGGTGGGGTCTGGCTGTATCATTCATGCTACAGCTGCACAGTGGAGTATTACACACCGTTGAAAAAGGGTGACCAGGACCCAGGTGAGCAAATAGGGGACACACCTGGGGGAAGAAATAAGGGATAGAACTCTGCTGCCTCTATTTCTGAACAAAGCAAGGGTAGTTTCTACTCTCAGAATATCTCTGGGAGGAAACAAAGAAACAGGTGCCCCCTGTCCGGAGGCAGGGTTGGGAATAAGGAGGTAAGGCAATTTCATTTTCACTGTTTAACATTCCCTATAACTTAGAAATTTTTATCTTATAAAATTTTTAATGTAATTTTTTGGGGAGGGTGGCTAAAAATAAGGTCCACCTGACTCCAAAGCTCTAGATTATGCTGGATCCCTTTCCCAACCTACAGGGGTCCTCCCTGCTTCACCTTTGCCTGGTGGCTGCTGGCTGCCCTTAGGGAGCACCTACCACCTGTCACCTGAGGCCTTGAAGGCTGGCTAGTCCCCTGGGGGCTAGGACTGGGCCCTCCAGTCCTGGGGGGTCCTGAGCAGATCTGTGACCCTACTCCTAGCTCCTCCCCCAGCCTTCCCAACTCACATGGCACTGGCTGTGTAACTGGCATCTCCACCCTCCACATACTGCACTTGGCTGGAGTACACGTGTGGAACAGGCACCTGCTGGAGCTGCTGCACCTGTCGAGGGATGAAGCGCATGCAGAACGTCAGAGGCGGGCCAGCTCCTCCTCCTTTGCCTCTAAAGGGCTGGCAGCAGCCCAGCCTCTCCCAACACCTGGCTCCCAGGCTGGAAGGCTGCACTTTTGGGCAATCTGAACACAATGAACCAGCCAGGGGTCAGAGGCCAGGGCCTGCAGCCTCTGCCAGGGCTGGGAATCAGGTAGAGCCATGTCAGAAAGAAGCCAGGACTCTCTGTTTGGGCTGAGGACAGCAAGGGTGGGGTCTGAGGTGGAGTAGACAAGAGGGAAGCCCAAACAAGGCTCCACCGTGGATGTGAAAGTTGGACCCCAGGGGCGGAGCCAAGCACTGGGATAAGGCTGCCGCTAGAACCAGAGCCTGTAACTACGGACAGGGCCTCAGGAATGGAGTCTGCATCAGGGACTGACCCCAGTCTGCAGGAGTGGGATCTGGAAACCGGGAACAGGATTTAGGGGCGGGGCCAGGGTACGGGGGAGGGGCCCAGCTTGTGGGACAGAACCTGGAACTACATGCAGGGAGTTGGGGGCGGGGCTTACATTTCCCCACCCCTTCCCCCCACCAGTCCATAGGGGCAGAACCTAGGACCAGGAACCCACTTTGAGGCGGGGGTCAAAGGAGGGTCCCCAGGCTGGCCGGGCGGAGTTGGGGTGTCCAGGGCCTAAGGGGCAGGGCGCGGGCCGGCAGATCCCGCCCCCGCCCGCCTTTTGTCCCGGCCAGTGCGTCGGCCACCTACTTTGAGGGCCGTGGCTGCCGTGCCGAACACTAGCACCTGGGGGACTCTCTGGATCCTGACCCTCTGGTCGGGGCTTGCTTGGGCCGGGAGCCCCGGCAGTGGCTCGAGGACCACTTTCTGTTGCGGCAGGAGCAGGTGTGGGGGGAGCACGCCCACCAGCTCCACCCACTGCTCGGCGCCCAGCTCGTAATGGGGCAGCAGCAGCTCGGGGCTGCCTAGCTGCGGGAACTCGCTGCTGCACACGGGCTGGAGGGGCTGGAGCGACGGTGGCTCCGGGGCCAGCGGGCCCGGCCCGGGCCCAGGCGTGGGCGGCCGGGGTGGCGGCTCCGGTGGCGGCGTGGGCCCGGGCTCTCGCTGCTCTGCCTTCCTAGCGGGAAACTGACTGCCTGAGCTCTGGAGGACAAACAGAGACACTGTGGGGTAACCGGGGCTGCCGCGGGGGCAGGGCTCCAGGCCTCCACCGCCCACCGGGCCGCTGAGCTTATGCAGCAACCCTACCAGAAGCAGGACCAGAAGATCCCTGCTTCGTGTCTCCGGAGATGAGACTCCAGATCTCTCTCTTAGCAAAATCTGGGCCCTGAAATGCCAGGTGCCAGGGAAGGGGAAGCCCACAGCCCAGTGTGGACCTGGACCCTTGAGGACTCCAGGGGTGGCTCTATTCCCTCCCTGCGGCCTGAGGGGCCTGCACCCCTCCCCAGGCCAGCCCGGGGCCCAGTCCCAGTTTGCCCAGAGGTGGGTGGGGGAGATACGTACCTCTTGAGCCACATGGACTGGCTGGAGCCCCTGCACTGTGAGTGGCTGCACTGGGCTGGCTTTGGGTGCCTGTGGAGTGGCCTGGACCACAGACCTCTGGGGACGGAAAAGGGAGACACGCTATGGTAATCAGGGCAAGGATGGTGGCAAACCCATCCCTAAGCACCCAGCCCTTGCCCACGTGCACTCATGTAAGCCTGAGGGCAGCTTGGTAAGAAAGAGGCCATCTCCTCCAGCTTTTTGCAGTCAACCCCACACCAAGTGCATTATCAGGTTGACTCTGGGCGCTCGGTTACAGGTGTGGGACCCAGGCCCCACAAGTCAAGGCTGAGGAGATGACGGTGATAGCTGAACTGGGGACTGACTAAGGGAGTCCCTGCTCTCCACCTCCACTCCCTGAGGCATATTCCACACTCCCATGTCTAGGATTCCCACTGTCCTCACTTCCATGCTATGGTGGGGATCCAGATATCTCCTTCAGGGCACAGTGAGGGACAGAGGTGGGGGTGGGGGGTTGCTGAGTGGTGGGGCATGGACTCAAACATCCAGGTCTGGAGGTTCAGAGAGGCTGTGGTGCCAAACAGGAAAACATCCGTGTATCCTTCGGGGTGTGGTTCTGCTTTTTTCTGGGGAGAGGATCTATGGCTTTTATCTGGTTTTCTGAGGGGTTGGGAATGCACCAGTTTCAGTGGTAATAACCAGATGGCAGACGACCCTTGCCTTTCACCTAAACTTCTCTGGCTGTCACGGCTGGTGGCTCAGAACACCACCTCCTCCAGAATGCCGGGAATGGATTTGGAGGCTAGGGCCTCTTCGTGAGTCCCTAAGTGTGAGCCAGGACTTGGCCTTGGGGCTCCTCAAGGCAAATGGGCCCAAAGAAGCCAAAGTTGTTTTCTCAAAGCTGTTTCCAGTGCATGCTCAGTGTTAGGTGCCTCCCACAGGACCACCTCTCATCCTCATAGCAGCTCCAACCACTGACCCCAGGCCCCAGGGCAGAAGCCAATATTTAGATGAGGATGCTGGGTCTGGAGAGAGGCAGAAGTGCTTGCCAAAGGTCCAGGTGGCAGGACCCCCATCTATCCAGCTCTCAAAGCCCTAAAGGGCTACAGAAGCCACTGGCCATGATCCCTCGCCCCCGCTGCCGCCCGCCTTGGCCTGGCACCTCTTGGGTGACAGGGACACTCTGCTGGACTCCGTGGACCTGCAGCTGCTGTGGCACCGTGCCCGTGGGGGCCCCAGCCGTCTTGCTGGAGGAGCTGTTGGCCTGCACTGGCGACCGCTACAAGGAAAGAAGACATGGAATGTTGCCTGGGGCACCCAGGCCCTAACAAAACCCTTCTCAGGAGGGCTGTCCCCAAGAGCTGTTGGGGAAGGTGGCAGCCAGTGAGGGCATGTGCCAACCACCTGAGCTGGTAACCAGTAACATTCTGTGCACCCAAATGCCTAGACTCAGCCACAAGCCCCAGTCACCACTGGGCAAGGCTGGGGGTTCAGCCCAGAGGTGCTGGTGAGCAGACCCATCTTCCTCAGTAAGGACAGCCTCAGCTCAGGGGCCGTCTGCTGCCTCCATAACTGGAAGGCTGTAGCCCTGAGGTGAGGAGAGAATGGGTGAGGGAATACCTAATTTCCAGACGTGCTGAGGCACAGATTGCAATGGACATGCCCCAGAGCCACATAGCTCTGAGTGGTAGCACTGGGCACTGCCCTCAGGCAAGCCGGCTACAGAGCCCCCTGTGAGCTCTGGGCCTTGATGGTATCATTAGATATTTTATATGTAGAAAATTCTGGGCCCAGAAGGCTCTGAGGACCTGCCCAGAGTCCCTCAGGAGTAAATGATTGAGCCGGAGGGTCTGGCCCAAGCTTCTAATGTGGGCACCCATGGCCTGCCTGACTGCCTGCAACACTCTTGAAGGTACTTGGGGTTCCATATTTCACCCTGTGATTTGAAGAAGGGGCTCTGCACACACTGTAGAGGGAAGAGGGGCCCACATTGCCTCATGGACTGGAGCTGACAGGCTCATCTCAACCCAGCGTTGCGGGGGAAGCCACCCCCTTCTCTTAAAGGTGGCAAGACCAGGAATCAAGCAACCTAGCCACCCTGCCAAGGGTCAAAGGGTATCGGCTGGAGGATGCTGGAGGAGCCAGTGGGCAGGGAGCTCCGAGTATACTATGGGGATGCATGGCCAACCTGGGGAGAGCAGAGTGGGGAGGAGAGCTGACAGCCACCACCTACCTCAGGGGGTGAATGCACCTGTTGGGTGCCATGCACCGTCAGGGAGACCTGGCCTGCCTTGACGCCCGGGGCTGTGCTCTGCACTACCAGCCGCTGTGTAGGGAGAGCCTGGAGCCATGAGGGAGAAGGACCACAGTTCGTTGATGATAGGCTATCCGGTTTTAACAAGCATTAACGAGCATTAATAAGCATCTGTGCTGGGACAGGCAACATCCAAATGCTGCACACTTAGCTCACGGAATCACCCAGATATAGCACAGTCCTTATCCCCACTTCACAGAGGTTGACAGTGAGGCTCAGTACAGCAAATGTGCTTGCCTGAGGTCCTGGAGCCTGTAAGTAGCAGAACCAGGGTTTGTGTCCAGGGAGCCTCACCCTTGAACCTGACGGGGCTGTCCAGGTTTGTGCTGAGGCCCGCATGCCACCTGTAGCCTTCCAGGGGACAGAGCACCTAGCCCTTATAGTCCCTGTGCTGGTTAGAAGCTGTCGGTAGCTAATTGGCCTTGGGTCCTCTGCTTGGGGACGCCAGGCTGGACCTGCAAGCCACCTTCCTTACTGCCAATCCTTAGTTCTTTCTGTTAAAGGGACTCGTGTGGCCCCTCCTTCCCTGGTGAGCCCTGATTGACAGTCAGCCACTGGAGGCAGTGGGTAGAGCAGCCCCTAGATAGGCCCAGGTCCTGGATGCTGGTGAGGGCAGATCCCCGAAGGCTATCAAGGGTTGGTTCTGCACCCTGGGGAGGCTGTGAGGGCCAGGGCCAGGAGTGGCAGACTTACCTGCTGGGGCACAGGGATGTTGGTGAGCTGAAGGGGTGACATGTGGCCTGGCTTGGCCTGCACACTCGTCTGGACCAGCAGCCGCTGTGGGGGCAAGAAGGAAGGCCCTGAGCCATACTAACTTCCCCAGGTGGCCCAGCCCAGGTGGGTGGAGGGGCAGCTGAAGGGAACATCTTGATAAGGACAAGTAAGCAGATGGCTCCAGCAGCAGATCAGGGAAGGAAGGTGAGGTATCCTCAGCCACAGCCCGTACCACCCCCACGCACGTGCCCTCCCACCCTCCCAGGGGAGGAGTGAGTCTTACCTGCTGGGTGCCTTGCACCTGCTGAACCACCTGAGTGGGGACTCCAGTCTGGCTGGCCGTGGAGCCAGGGCTGGCCTCCGACACAGTCTCACTGGCTCGCATGGCACCTTCTGGGAGGAGGAGTCACAGGGTCAGCTCTGCCTCTGCCTCTGCCTCTGCCCCCACCCTGAGCTTTAACCCATCTGGATGAGATGATTTGGTCCAAAGCAGATCCCTGATGGGGCCAGGCCTCTGCAGGAGTCATGCCTGCCCCCTAGCTAGCCTGCCCAAGCCCGTTGGGGTGGGGTGGGAGCCAGGAGGACCTTTAACATTCAGAAGCAGCCCCACCCCACCCCTGTACTCCTCATCTCAAAGCCAGACCAGAAGGGGTGACTAGAGAGCCATGATGCAGTGGAGGCCCAGAGGGCTGAACCCGCTTATCCCAGTAGACAGGATTTGCGGATAGGCAGTGACTGGCCTCCCACCTCAGTAGCCCTGGAAGGAATAAGGCACTGGACCACCTTCCCTGAAATGACCCCTGGCTTCCCAGGAACTGCAGCTTGTTAGAGGACTAGCCCCAGAGGACTGGTCCCAGAAGGCCTTGATGGCAGTGGCCAAGTGCCCCCTCCCTCTCCACTGTCCCAGCCTTTCTGACCTCAGTGGAGTGGGGGAAGGCTGGTACTCACGCTGAAGGGCAGTCGAGAAGAGGCAATCATAGAACATGGTGCCCACCTCGCCGTCTGTCCCCTCCTTCCTGCATCCAGGGAAGCCTGCCCTGTGCTCCTCGCTCCTGGCCCACCTCTTCAGGAACAGCAGGGCATGCGGGCAGGTTTATACCTGCAACCTTGGAGAGCTAATCCCCCCAGTGGATGCAAAGCTCCCAGCTGCCCTCTTGGAATAAACACTCCCCTCCCAGCAGGCGTGGCCAAACAGGGCCTTCTAGGGGCTGGAGCTGCACTGCAGGGTCAGGAGGGAGGCTGGTACCCAGAGATGCTTATTGGGTGGACACAGGTAGTCTCATGCACATATCACTGAGTGATTAACATGAGCTGGGGGGTAAGGGTGTGGACGGTGAGTGTTCCTGAGAGGTGCTGGGTGGGAGACCCTCACCCCAGCTAGGAAGCCATTCATCCTGTGGTCTTATTTGCTCCTAGCAGTTCCAGAGGCTGGGGGTTGGCTGGGGGCACACATATGACTGCTCTCCCTCTAATGTGCTGCCACAAGGAGCCAGGGTCCCAGCCCCACTTTCTGGGTCTCCTGGCAAGATTGGGGGGTGGTGAGCAAGGAGGGCTAGGATTAATTATAATGCTTCTCGTACCCCAGGAGCTGCACTAGGGTCTTCCTGGGCAGCTGGAGATGGAAAGAACTTTTGTTACCCCTGATTTCAGATAAGGATACTGAGACAGGAAGAAAAGAAATGACTTGCCCAAGGTCACCCAGCTGGGAACAGTCAGGCAAAGAAGGACACAGGCCCATGTGAACCTCACACTATGCATGGAACCCAGAGTTAGAGGACACACCCAGGCCAAGGCCCCAAGGGCAGTGGTGTACAGACTCAGGCATGTGGGTACAGGGGCCTATGGGGACAACACAAGATTCAAAGTGTCCCAGGGTGGGGCTCAGCCTCCAAAGCAAGGAGCTGGGCCTCAGCCATGTGGGAACACCAGAAGGGCCTGGCTAGGGCAAAAGGGCTGTCCCAGGTAGATGCAAGGACCTTAGGGGCCAAGTCTGGGGCAGAGTACATGACTGTGTGTGTGTTAGGTGGTAGGAAGTAATGGCCAAATGTGGGAGGGGGTGTTGGGAGAAGCCTCCCATTGGCCACATGTGGGGTAGGCATTATGACAACCCCAGGCCTGCTCGGCCAGCTGTCTCTGCAGCCACTTCCAGAAGACACAGATTCCCATTTTGCTGGAATCTTCCCTTGCATCCACTTAGGGTTCCCTGAGCCATGAGGGAGGAGGCCCTCACTGAGACAGCCCCCTGGAAGAAACCCAAGAAAACCCTGAGTCACGTGACGAGCCTGGCACACCTAGGTATCTATGGGGCACAGGGAGCCAGACCCAGCCCAAGGGATGATGCCCAACCAAGGAGGCCTGTGGCAGGTTTGGCCTGGCGCCGGGTGGGCAGGGAGTAGGGGTGTTGGCCCCAGACACCTCTTAGGCCTGGGGGCTCTGATGAAAACGCCAAGGCTGATCCATGAATGGGATGCTCAGAAGATTAGACATCTGCCCGGGACAGGGAAGCCTGGGAAGCAGTCTTGCCAATCTCCTGCCTCTGGAGTGGCCCCCAAGGCTGAGACCCCCAAGTCTGCCAGGCCAGTAAGGCAGGCTAGGCCACAGGAAGATGAGCAGGTAAGGTTCTAAAGTCTACTCCTCAGATGAGGGGCTTCTTGTGTGCCCTGTCTGCCTGTTTCTTGCCCCAGATGTGTGTGTGGGAGTGGGGAACACAGAGTCTGGCAGCGTCTGCCTCTGTCTGTCTGCAATCTCCATTCTAGGCATGTGCACAAGATCAGGGAGGACCCGCCATCTCAAGGCTCTACTCAGGAAGTGGCAGCTGACTTCCTGCCCCTCAATCTGATGAGTGTATTGTCCTCCCTGGGCCCTGCACTTCCCCTTCAAGACCTACTCACACCTCAAACGCCACGAGCTACTTGGGGGAGGCTGAGGGAGGCCCATTACCCACGGATAATAGATGAGGCAGTCTGGCCCTCACCCTCCTAGTCCTTTGCTTCCAGGCATGATTTCAGTCAGGGGCTCCTGCGGGGGGAGGGGGGGGGCCTCTGGGCCTCTGCTACCCCCTGGATCCCCGTCCTGACCTCAGTTTCCCCATCTGTGGGGAAACCATATACCCCCACCCCCATGTCCCTCTTCCGGGCACAAGTCTTTTGGTCGCCCAAGGACCCCAAGTGAGAGAGAAGCAGGGAAGAGGGGCTAGACATGGTCCCTCCTTCAGCCTAGCCCCATCCCCGGCAGGCAGGCTTGGTTTCACTGTCCTGGGGACACCTCCAGGAACCACAAAGCCCTCCTTCCACCTCAAGTTTCTGGTGATGACTCTGGTAGCCTCTCAAGATGGGATTCATGGATCTAGAGGATTGTTTCTGAGCAGAGAAACTTGAGCTGCCTTCCCATCACCTCCAAAGTCACCTTAGGGCAGAGCCCTGGAGGACAGAGCTGGATGACCTGCCTTCTGTTGCTGCCTCGGCTGGCTGCCAGCCTGGCCTCCAAGTCTGGTCCAGGCTCCTCCCTGCCCCCTCCCTGAGACTCCTTGGGTCCCCGGTCAGCTCAGATTGCTTCTGGTCCTGGAGGAGCCCCAGGCACTTTGCTGCATTTGCTGGTGTCACTTACACCCCCTAGCCCCCCCACCCAGGACTGGCTCACATGGCCTAAAAGCCACCCCTAGATACAAAGAGACACTAACCTGGGAGAGTGTCACAGAAGAACCCTAGGAAATCACTGCAAGGGGTTGGGGGAGAAGTCAACAGAGCAGCAAGTGCAGTTGCAGGGTGCTAGGCAACCTCTCCTTCCTCAGAACAGATCTGGGGAGCACTGCCCAGTCACCCTTCTGGGGACAGGCTCACTCCTGCCAGAGACAGGAGCAGCAGGAAAAAGAAATCTCCCAGGACCATTGTAAAAGATGATTGAGCCAATGCCAAAGAAGGGATCCCAAGAGTCATGCCAATAGCCCAGAGCGCCCTGCAGCATCGTGGGAGGACTGGGGTGGAAGGATGATGGCCACCTCCCCAGGCCCCACAGCTAGTGAGAGTCCTGCTGAGACCCCTGAAGACTATGTATAACCTTGGCCTCTTAGCATGGAGCCTTCCCTGGGGAGTGCTAGGAGGAGCTGGAGGAGTGAAGGGGAAGAGAGGAGGGGGGCTGTAATTTGGGGAGTCCTGGGGCCTGCAGCTGTGCACCCATTCCAGATCTTTGCCCTAGAGACCATGGACCAGAAGGGAGCTAAAGCCAGCATCCAGGAGGTCTGGGGCCAGTCAATACCCTGGAGCTGAGCAAAGCCCTCCAGCTATGACAGGCAAGCACTCCCACCTGCTCCTGTTGGCCCAGGGGCTGACTGGTTGGGAGGGCTACACTGGGTCAGGTCAGCATTCAGGTGGGGTTCACTGGTTATTCCACCAAGACTCAGTAGACAGAGCCCCACCCTCACAGATAATGGAGGTGGATGTCATCATTGTCATTACTTCAAGTGATGATGAGTGTTAAGAAGAAAAATAAAGCACAGTAAGGAAACAAGGAATGAAAGTGGGGGTGAGGTGGTGTGGGCATCAGGGAGGTGGCATCAGAGCAGAGATTGGAAAAACACAAGGGATGAAACTCCAGAAGGTCTAGGATGGGAGTGCTCCAGGCAGAGGGCCCCAGCAGGGCAAAGACCCAGAGGATGGACCGAGCCTGGTAGGTTTATAGAGCTGCAGGAAGGCCAGTGAGGCTGGAGCAGGGGTTTGAGGGTGCAGTGCAGCCAGGCAGGGCAGGGCAGCCAGCAGGATTCACGGGCCAGAGTCAAGAGGTTAGGCGGTTCATCAGCAGGGGCACAGCAAGTGTGAAGCATTTAAAGTCCTTCCCTGTGGGAGGGGCCACAGGGAAGCAAATGTCTTGGGCCCAGAAAGCCCAGGTCAGGGTTTCTCAGACAGTGCCCTAGGGCCACTTGCCTTGGAATCAGCTGGGTTGAGCTGGGATGTAAAGGGACCTACAACAGTTGTTAACAGGATACCTCTAGCTGCTGTAGGGGAAGAATGTGAAGGGGAAGAGTGGAGGCTGGACAAGGGTGGGCACCATGGAGGTGGGAGAGATGGCTGGACTTAGGAGGTGGAACCAAGAGGCCTTGCTTACTCCAGAATGGGTAAGACATGAATCAAGGCTGACCCGGGCCTGGGGGTGGTATTTATGAGGATGGGGAAGCCTCCAAAGAGGGCAAATCTGAGAGAAATCCAGAGTTCCATTTGGCCATGGTAGTTGGAAAGGCCTGTTCCACTGAGTGGATAGTCACAGGAGGCTGGACACAGGATCCTGGGGCTCAGGGCTGCGACCCAGGGTACAGCCCTCAATGTGGATATTGTCAACATAGAGGTGGCACTGAAAGCAAAGACATTGGACAAGGCCATCAGGAAGGATGAGTCACTGGAGTGAAAAGGAGGCCCCAAGCCTGATGAAGTCATTGCTGATGAGGCTAAAGAGATGAGGAGGAAATAGCAAAGGGGATAGAGAAGGGGAGGCAGGAAGGTAGGCGGAGACCAGAGCAGGAGGGCATCTCTGGGAAGAGGGTGACCCCAGCTAGGCCGCTGAGGAGGAAAGGTGTGGGTGGCTGAGGAGAGAGCTTGGGGAAAGGAAAAGAGGACAAGTCCTTTGAGGAAGTCTGATTTAAAGGGAAGAGAAGACACTAGTGGCAGCTGGAGGGGGGTGCAGGGCCTTGGGGGGGGGGGGTCCTGGTTAAAATGGGAGCTGTTTCATCTTCGTGGGTAGTGGGAAGAATGCAAGATAGGGAACAAGCAACAAGGCCAGGATGGCAGGAGCAAGTCCGGAAGGGGGCAGCCTGAGAGAGGCAGAGCTGGTAAGTGCAGATGAACCCTGGGAGCTGGGAGGATACTAGGGGTGGGGAGATGGGGTCCTTCTTATCACATGATGATACCTTGTCCCCAGTGAGGTAAGCAGCAGGTCAGGGGTCAAAAATGCAGAGTGAGAGGGAGGTGATGGAGGTGAGGGGGGAGGAGAAAGTGGGTTTTTTGGATAGTGGGGGTATGCTAGCGAGAACATGCAGCAGGATCACTGGGCAGCACTGAGAACCCTGTGTGGCCCAGGAACCCTGGACATGCCTACGACCTGGCCTCTCTACCCAGTGTGCTCAGCATGGCTGTCATGCACCATGCCTCCACACCATCTGTGTGGTAAAGCATCACTGCTCTGAGCTCCTGGGTTTCCCCACCCCCTGGCCCTCTCTGGGGGCCCAACACTGCCAGGAGTCTCCAGGATGCTGCCCAGGGCCCTGGTTGCATGTCCTAGTCCCACAAGGCCATGTTAATTGCCACATATTTGACTATCATTTACAGTTCTAGACTCAGTCTTGACCTGTTCCTTCCACAGCCTCCCAAGATGCATTGGAACCCCACTTCCTTTTTCACTCGGAAGGGACCAGGCCAGCCCCAGCTGGGGATTTTACCACATCCTCCCCCTTCCTCAGAGCACACTGGAAACCACTAACAATGCCTAGTCCTGGTCTGAGTTGTACACTCTCCCTCAGAGGAGTGATGGCCCGCCCCAACCCCTCTGCTCAGAGTTCCCTCTGCCCAGCCTGTCCGTGTCCTGGGAGGAACTGGAACATGGGTAGATGCGCTAGGCAGGAGCCACAGGTGCCGTGACCCAAGTGTCCTGGTGATTTGCTCCATGGCTATAAGTAGTGGCCACAGTGAGAAACAGAAATCCCTGACCACATGCTCCTGAACTTGTCCAGCCAAAAGCCCCACATGCCCAAGTCCTGCCAAAAATGAAGCAGGAGGGGAGGGGAGGTGACACCCTCAGGCCCTCCAGCCAAGTTCCCTGAAGTGCCTCCATGAACACTTCACACACATTCCCTGAGCACGTGAAACCATTCGGGTGCCTTTCTGGATGAGGAAACGGAGGCAGGGTAGCCAAGTGGTTGGTGAGCAATGAAGCCAGGACTGTACTCTCAGTGCAGCGGGTATACTCTCCCTCCTCTCCAGCAGATGTTTATAAACTTTAAATCTACTGCCCAATTCTTTCTTCAAGTGACACCTTACTTGGGAATAGACAGAAACAGTTCTAAGAGATGCCCTGGTGGGGAGGAGTCGGGGGCACAGAGGCCTCCCTATCTGGCTTGACAACTGCTTCCCCAGAGATGCCCTCCAAGTCTCACCTGGGAATCCTGGAGAGTTTGACACCTGCAGGCCTGGTGATAGGCAGAGTACGTGACAACTCTCACTGTCAGAATGCTCCCAAAAGCTCCTCTTGAAGTTGTTAAAAGAGTACCCTGGCCCTGTACACATGTCCACTTACCAGAGACGGTGACCACGATGTACTGCTGAGACACTGAGGATGGGGCAGGAGTGCTGGCTGGCTGCGAGGGCGTGGGGGCAGCTGGGAGCTCCGTCACATACTGCTTCTGACTGCCCAATGGCTGCGCCTGGGTCTGGGGGCTCTGCAGCTCGGTGACATACTGGGGCTGAGGGGTGGCAGCGCTGGCAGGTGGTTGAGGGGGCTGGGGTGCTGCTGATGGAGGTGGCGGTGGCTGGGGCTGGGCCTGTGGTGGAGCCTGTGGCGGCTGGGAAGGTTGCGGGGCTGCCTGTAGCTCAGTAACGTATGCCTGTGTTGCCATGCCAACAGTGGGGAAAGTGATAATAAATAAGGCTTTTTTTTCTTCCATGGGAAGTAGAAGGGGAGGGAGAAAGAGGAAAAGAAAAAAACAACAGAAGAAGGAAAAACAAAAATTAATTTACAGGCAGAGGAAGCCAGGGGCAGCTCCTGGTTCCCTAGAGACACATTTGGTTTCATCACTAACTTAATTAAATCCTGAGGCTGGTGGCTAACTATAACCAACCCATCACTACAGGGGCACTGGGTATGGACCAAAGCTCGTCTGTGCTTCTTCCACTTAACCTTGCCCAGGACTTCTGCCTTCTTCTGTCCCAGCCCCTGGTGCCTGGGGGACCCCTATGCTGGGGGTTTTGGGGGACTCAGTCAGACCCTCACCCAACAACAAATGGTAGTTTTCCTGAAGGTTCCTACAGTACTTGATATTATTTCTTTGCAACAATCACATCTGGGTTTGGGTTCAGTCTGCCATATGAGGAACTGAGGCTCAGAGAGGTTAAGGAGATTGCCCCTGGCCACAGAGCAGGGAAATGGCAAGGCTGAGTTGGAACCCTGGGTGCTCTGAGCACTTGGCTAGTAAGCTAATGCTGGAAAGAATCTTGGGAAAAACTGTCGGCCAGCCAGCCCATTCTACCTCCCTATATGCCCACCATCTGGGCTTGGATTCCTGGCTAAGTATCGTTCCCAGTGGGATGCCAGATACGAGGGAGGTGTCTGAGTCCAAAAAACACCCCTGAACTGCCTAGGGCCACAGAAGCTTTCAGGCCTTTCCCTAGGGGCAGTTACAGGTGAGCACACCAGATGTGAGCCTATCATGGGGAGAATGCCCTTCTGGGGCCACAGGGCAAGCCCAGCAGCTGCTGCTGCCTCCGAGGCCCATCTGACCAGATAAAGACAGCTTTTCTGGATGCTAAACTGTAATGATCCCTCTCCCAGGAGCTAGGCTAGGCAAGGTGTCTCTCTTTGTAGGCCTCAGCAGGGGATGGGCAGATAGTTTCTACCCCCCCCCACCCCCAATAACCACTAATACATCTCATTCCCAGCTCCTGAGCATCTAAGGGCAGTGGAACAAATGCTTGATTGGTGCAGAGGTAGAGCTCCAGGCCCACACCTCCAAGGCCCTGCCGTGCCCCCTGGAGTTATTTGAGGTTGAAAGCCCTGCCTGGGATCCAACTTAAGAGTGGGATTTTCAAGGGGAAGGAGGAGAAAAACAACTGCTGCTCCTTGAGGAGAAGCCCCAGGAGCATTTTGCTGTGACTGTCTCCTCACAGCAGCCTGGTGAAGGAGGAGCCACCATGTCCACTTCACAGATGAGTGAAGCTAGGCTCCGGGGTGAGCTGCTAAAGGGTGCACAGCAGCAAGGGATGGAAGGATTTGAACTTAGGTCTCTCTGACCCGCAGATGTGCTCTTAGCCTCCAGCCATACTCAGGGAGCCAGGCTCATTTATTTTTCACAACCAGTAAATTTTCAGGTGAGGACACCTGAGAGACCCCCTTTACCCCCAACCCTACCCTTCAACCCTCCCTCCCCAGAGGTTAGATACCTGCCTTGGATCCCCATTAAAGCAGCATAAATGGTGAGCAGGGAGCCCACCTGAGCAGCCTGATGGATGCTGGGCAACACAATGGTTCCCCTGTATCTCCCTTCCTGGGACCCAAGAGATTTCAAGTCAGCAGGGGACAAGATGGGTAACAAGTCCTACATGGAGCTGATGCAGGACTTGAACTTGGCTATCTCCTAGTTGTGTGACTTGGAGAAGAGCCTCCCCTCCCAGGGCCTCCACTGCCCCATCTGTGAAATGGGAGGATGGTTGGCCTACAACACAGGGTTGCTGAGTTCAGTCTGGTTGTGCGGGCAAGCTTCGCCAAGCACCCAGTATAGGATAAGCACTTAGGAAATGGCTCTGGTTCATATAGTCGCCCAGGACCCTTTAACAAAGCTCCAGGAGGAGGACAGAGCTGCCAGGTCCTACATCTGGGCTGTGGAGTACAAAAGAAAAGGGGCTTTGGTCTGTACTTGGGTGCGCTTGCTCGATGGGCTTGGGACAGGCCAGGGAGGGGCCACAGGGCTCTGCTGGCTGGCTGGCTGGCTGTATTGGCAGAGCTGGCAGAGCCCTGGGGCTCCCTTACCTACCAGACCAGGTCACTAGGGACAGAGGGGCAGAGGCAGATGGGGAGCTGTCCACCGGGCACTGTGGATGGGTGCCCCATCTCAGTGCTTCCTTGCTGGTAACTCAGGCAGCTGAGGGAGCTTGCCCACCTGCGCTGCCTGCCATGCACAAGGTGAAGACATCTTCCTCCAGCCTCTGCCCAAACTTCTTCCCGCCAGCCTTAGAGGGGCCACCTTCCGGGAACTCCTCCCACCACCAGGTCCAGACTCTGGCCCAGCATGAGTACTCAAGTAGTTGTAGCCAATCATCACCCATCTGTCTGGTGTCAGATCCACCTCGACATGAACCTGACCTCTCTTAATTCATGAACACATGACTGGCCTCAGTTCCCCCATCTGTCACCTGGGCATGATAAGAACGGCCAATTCATAGGGCTATTGAAAAAATCCAATGAGGTCAGCCCAGTACCCAATGAGCAGAGAAAAGTGGCAGCTGCTATTATTACTATTATTCATTCAACAAGTATCTGTGCTGGGTGGGTATGAAGGGGTAAGGAGGTAGGCACGATCCTCAAGCACTTGGAAGGAGTCATTGAGGGCAAATGCCATTCTGGTGTCATCAGCATCACTTGGAGCTAAATTCAGGTTCCCAGGCCCTGCTGCCCAGAGTCTAGGATGACCCTGGAGTCTGCTCTTCGAGCTACCCCACCCCTGGCTGATTCTGAGGCAGGTGGTTCTGGGGGCACTTTCTGAGAAACCCTGGCCTAGGCTTTCTCAGCCCTAGGAGAGCTGGCCCTTTGTGGCCCCTCCACCAGAAAAGGGCTTTGAAACTTCCACATTCTCTCAATGCTTTCTCTTCCTCGAGATTCCAAGTCTGCAGGCCTCATCCCTTCCACACAGGGGCAGGAGGAGGCAATGATGAGGGCTGAAAGGCTAAACTCAAAGCGGTGAAGGAACAGATAAAACAGTTAAGCCAACTTCTCTATTGGAAGCCTTCTCAGCACTGCCATAGTTAGTCTCCCAGAGGGGTGATACAGGATGCCAAGCCTTCCATAATTATTTGATCAGGGAACTTTTTTTTCCCCCCCATTTGTGGATGACCAGGTTCAGCAGAGTTCTTTAGGGTGTTCCCTACAGAGGAATAAGTCACAAATCTCTATAGGCATGAGGCATTCCTCATCTCTGAACATGAAAACCTTTCTTGATGGAGCAGAGCACATGAAACAAAGGAATCACTAAGCAAATCTGTTCCTTGGCAATGAAACTGCCAAGAAAAGCACCAATGGCTGCACCTATCCTCAAAGCCAATGGTTATGTTTTTGGAGACTGAATCAATTACTGTAGATCAGGGGTCAGCAAACTTCTATAAAGGGCCACTCTGTCAATGTTTTTGGCTTTGTGGGCAGACAGTCTCTGTTGTAATGACTCAGCTCTGCTATTGCAGTATGAAAGCAACCACAGATGATATGTAAACAAATAAGTGTGGCTCTGTGCCAATCAAATTTTATTTCTAGACACTGAGATTGAATTTCATATAATTTTCACATCATGACATAGTATCCGTTATCACAAAACATCCTTCTTTTGATTTCCCCCCACCCCTTTAACAATGTAAAAATCATTCTTAGCTCACAGGCCATACAAAAACAGGTGGTGGCCATAGTTGATGGCCTGTTTTGGACACCAGATCCCATAATCAAATGGTTTACCTCTGAGATGAGGCCCCTCTGAGGAAAGGGAAAGAAGACTCATCTTCCTCATCTGCCGAATAGCTTCAGTAAGGAACTTACAGGGAATGGGAAACATAGTGATGTGTTTCCTTCATCCTACATACCCCATTAGTTTCTACGACTTGTCAGTAATTCCTCCAAAATAGATCCGAAGGCTGGGCTCTACTCTCCATCTTCATCAACACTGTGCAAGTCTGAGCTACTGTCATCTCCTCCTGGACCCCTGCCACAGCTTTGCCACCGGCTCCAGGCTCTTACCTTCCCTCTATAGTCTATAAGATCCTTTAAAAACACAAACACTATTTAAAAGACTCCAATGTTCCTCATCACAGAGAATAAATAAAATCCAGAGCCCTTCCCATGACCTACAGGGCCCTGTGGGATCTGGCACTCCAACCCCTGCCTTTCTCACTCTGGATGTTATGGCCACATCTCTCATTCCTAAAACACCCCAGGCCTCCTCCAGCCTCAAGACTTTTGCACTTGGAAGGAGACCAGTTCTTCCCTCTACAGCAGGGGTGTCAAACTCATTTTCACCGGGGGCCACATCAGCCTCACGGTTGCCTTCAAAGGGCTGAAATAATTTTAGGACTGTATAAATGTAACTTATCCCTTAACTGTTGAGGAGTTGAAATTACATTCGGCCCTTTGAAGGCAACCACGAGGCTGATGTGGCCCCTGGTGAAAAGTTTGACACCCCCGCTCTATAGGCATGCTCTCCTCATCTCCACCTCCACCTTCCACCACTGGTTCCTTCTTACCATTCAGGTCTCATCTCATTTGTCACCTTCTTGGGTTTCAAGTACCCCTCCCCTCAGCACTCTGCAGCACATACTCCTGTTTTACTTTCTTCCTGGCCCCGTTTTTCCTTGTTTGTTTATTTCCTTACTCCTAGTTCCTCTACCCCTCCATGACCAGGCAGGAAGCTTCCCAAGGGCAGAGACCTAGCCAGCCTTATCCATCACTCCAACTCCAGCTCCTAGAACACAGTGGGGGTTCAACTTTTTACTGTCAAGTGAGTGTCCACGGGCTAGGAACATACTAATAAGTGAGTGTCAAAAGCTGGTTAGAGCCATGGTTGGATGGCCAAGTGGCTAGAGCATCATCCTGCACATCAAAAGGTTGTAAATTCCATCCCACTCCAGTGAGGACACATACCTAGATTGTGGGTTCAATCTCTGGACAGGTGAGTATGGAAGGCAACCGATGGATGCTTTTCGCTCACATTGATTTTTCTCCCCCCCACCCCTCAATGCCTCCTCTCTCTCTCGAATCAGTAAACATATCCTCAGGTGAGGATTAAAAATAATAAAATAAAATAAAGTGTATTTTTTTTTTAAGTAGGTTAAGAGTCCATTGATTGGTGAGACTTTGTGAAAAGTTACTGCCTCCTGCCTGCCACAGGCTTGTGCTACAGGGCTGGTGAGGCATCCTGGTCCAGAATGAGCACCCCCGGCCAGGAAGATTATGCATTCTGGGTTACTCTTTGCAGACCATGTCCCTGGGGTATCTGCCTTGCTCATCCTCTGTCCTCAACCCCAAGATGCAAGGGAGTATATGGGAAGGGGAGGGCAAGGACCTCAGCTCCAGAGATACCTTTTCCATGATACCATACCCCTAATTCACCCAGCTGCCTCTTGGAAGGCTTGGGGTTGAGTGGGGGCCAGGAGTCCGGAGACTATTTTTCTTTCTGGCTACTCTGCTAAAGCCAAAGGAGGACCTTAGGAGAGTGACACTTTCCCACTAGACACTAGAATCTAGGCATCCAGCTCCTGGGATCCCTGTCACCAGCCCCACAGCCCAACAAGAGTGAACCTTTCAAGCCACTAGGTTCTCACCCCATTCAAAATGATAAAAATAAATGCAAATGGTATAATTCCAAGGGCTGAGCAGAAAGCAACAATCATTTTAACAACATCAGCAGCCAACATAGTTTGAGCAATTACTATGTATTTGATGCTCAACTTGTATTCTCTTATGGGATCCATAGCACAGTAACATGAGATTAAAATTATTACTAATGATCACTGCTCCCAAACTCAGACTGACGGAAACTGAGGCCCAGAGAAGTAACTTGCCCAAGGGCATAAAGCTAAAAAGTAGTTGATTGTTTCAAGGACAAGCAAAACAAGCCAGTGTCCCTATGAGGCAGGAGATAGTCAAGAAGTAGGAAACTCCGCAGGTGCCCCAGGGCTAAGATAAAGGACTTCCATACAGGACAGAGACCCTGTATGGAAGGCTGGTTGTTCACGCTTTCTGGAAAAGTGCTGAATCATGGTGAATCATGAATGTACCTTTGAAGAAGATGCTACAAGACCCCTGCTTCATTATAATAATATTATAATAAATTAACATTGTGAGACCCTCTTCTCCAGTGGCCAATCAAGGAAAATCATGGGAGCCCACATGTGCAGTAGCTTTAAAGTAATATAACTACTTGTACGTGCTCAATAAAAGCCTGCCAAAACTAGCCAGGAAATATCCTCCCTGTAAGATAGAAACCCTCCAGCCCCTGAGGTCAATCTCTGCTCAGAGTTGGCCCGCTCCCACGTTCTGTGGAGTGTACTATCGCTTAATATATCTGCTCTCTCTCTTCCTGCTATAAACTTTGTATGTTCAGTTCAATTCTTTGTCCAAGATCACCAAGAAGCTGGTTACCTGTGCCCACCTGTGACACCTACACTAGCCAAATGACCCTCTGGGCTTGAGCCTTTTAAATGTGAAAATTAAGGGAGGTGGGGGTAGTCAACAAGACTAGCTAATCAAAATTATCTTTTTCTGCCCCAAATTTGCTTTTCTAACAGGTGGTGCTCTTTCTGGCAACTTAGTTATTTCAAGATTTTTATTGAAAATTCATCTCTACATTTCCTAACTTTCAAGGGGTCCTGCACCACCTCTCAAAGAGGGCCTGTCCTAAGAAAATTCCCTCTGGAAGTGAGACCACACCCCTACCCCCAGCTTTATCTTAAATTCTTGGAGGAAAGCTTTGGGAAAGCCTGCAACTCGATTCTTCTCCCTAAAGTTTTTTTTTTTTTTTTAAATAATATCTTTTTTCCACGCTTTTTGTTTTCAAAGGCAGGAACAGTTTTATTTACTTTTTATTTGAGAGAGGGGGGATGGGAGGGAGAAGAGAGGGAGAGAAAAATAGATGTGTGAGAGAAACATTGATCGGTTGCTTCTCACATGCCCCCAACTGGGGACCTTGCCTACAACCCCGGCATGTGCCCTGACCTAGAATCAAAACAGGGACCTCAAGGTACTCAGGCCTGTGCTCAGTTCACTGAGTTCCACCAGCCAGGGCCCTCCTTGAAGTCTGATTGATTTTAAAAGTGGCAGTTTGCACAGCCACTCAGCTCTGGTGATGCCAAGCTCCAAAGCATGATGGAGACTAGGGAAAGAGAACTTGGCCTGGGCGGCTATTTAAAAAAAAAAAAAAAAAAATCTTCCCCAACCTGGCAGATCTTCTCTGGTAAAGCAGTCCCTCAAATTCTCCTCTGACAAAGGTGGAACACAACTTCCTTCCCTCTGACCTCAGTGACCCTCTCCCTCCTATGCACGTGGCTCTGGAGACTGGTACCTCCTCAGTAACATGTGACCCAGTTGACAACAACTTGACGGACAAAAAAAAAATGTGCCTGGCCAAGAAAAGCAGCTTAATAAATCAAAGAAACTTACTTAGGCGCCATTTGCTCCCCTTTCCCAGAAAGGGAGACCTGGATGGGTAGAACAGCTAGGAATGGTCCCATGTCCAGTGACAAGTCCTCTGCCCAGGGACTACACTTAGTCCAAGAGAGAGGCCTCCAGAGAAGCAATCGAGTTTCTGTTCCTCTCAGTCATTCAAAATCACTTCTCCCTGCCCCAGCTTCTATTTTTGCAAATCAAATCTTCCAGGCTAGCCCACAGCTTGTCCCTGAAACTTTGTCTCTCTTTTCCTCCTCTCATGAGAGAAGGCAGATTTAGGAGAGAATTGCAGGGTTGAAATCAAAACTAGATAACAGTTAATCTATCAAACACATTCAGAAACAGTAGATGGGGTAAAAGTTCAAAGACGAGCCCTAGAGAGTCCTGAAAGAAATTAGCAAATCCCTGAAACGCAGAAAAGGAAGGACGGCAATGGCAAAATCTTCCCATTTTACAGGATGAAAAACTGAGGACTCCAGTGTGCAGGCACTGAGTCCTGAGGATGACTGGGGGTTGTTCCAAAGAGAGGCGGTACAGGTCGCCTCTTATCGCTAGAGAGTGGTAAGGCCCAGGAAGCAGCTACCCCACCCGGTTTCACGGTATACAGGACAGCCCGCCCACACCTTACAGCCTGGCCCCGCCTCACCCCTCCCTAGTTCCTATTGGCCCAACCTCCCCGGACCCTCCCCTCCACCCCTCCCGACATATAAAAGCCCCCACCCACCCTGGCCCGCAGACCTCCACTCTCTGCTGGCCAGTGAGCGCCCGCCCCTCTCGGGGGCCGGGCCGCGGGGCCTAGGGCGGGTAGTGTCGCCCCAGCCGGGCTCTGGCCCCCTCCCCCACAGCCCCGACAGTCGCCGCCATTTTGACCGTCCACCCCTTCCCCCGGGGCTATGATTACAGCAACGCCCGCTGCCCGGGCCCTGCCGCTCTCCACGACCCGGCCCGCCACCCCGGCCCGCTCCAGTTACCTCGGCTTCTCCCCACTTCTGTACGCAGAAGGGCTTTCCAGAGGTCTTGCAGGCGATGTTGGGAGGGGGACAGAACGTGCCGGGGGTCCCCAGGCCGGGCCGGGGTGGGGGTGGGGGTCGGCCAGGCGGTTGTTGTTGTTGACTCGCGTTGCCGGGTTGCTTGGTCGCCACGACTACCGTGGCTATGGCGCCTCCGTTTCCCTCAC